>NC_090034.1:40429874-40727374 GCF_037176765.1 Anolis sagrei | reverse complement strand
AGAGTGTACTGAACTCCTCTGCGTAACAAGTGTGGCATCAATATCAAGTTTATACTACTTACAGTATCCCAGAGACTTGCTTCATAAAAATATTCAGCTGCAGTTTTATGGAACATTTCATAGGAATGCCAGTCATCTGCATTAGAACAGAAAAATAGATCACTTTTTTAAAAAATAGTATTTTTTCATGTTGCTTTTCCACTCAACTGCCTTCAAAAGCAAATCATAATACACTAAATAAAATCCTTTTTAAGGCAACTAGAGAGAACAACAGTATTTGGAAAACACAACACAGCATAACGACGTAATTGTTTGAAGTCTTGGTGAAAGAATGGCCATAACACAGTATCCAAAGAGAATGATTATGAGGTACATATGGGTCTCTTTTTAAATCCTCACAACCTGAAAGGCAGACCACATGTTGGGAATAATGATGGGTGAACTTCAAATTTCAGGAGGGAATTCAACTTACAGCCTAAATTAGAACTAGATGCCATCCATACCTCTATGGAAGAACAAATGAGGAGCCTGCATTAAAAAGTTCCACTCTGGTTAACAGATGTATCTCTTCTTAAGGAAGGACATCTAGAAGAACTTTGCTACAGATCTTAATTTAGGACCAAAACTATGGAAAAGGACAAGTCCCATTGCCCCATAGCACTTGCTAAGTGGCTATGGCTGAGAGGTGTACTGTAACAACATCTGATGGGCCACACATTCCTCATCAGCTAGTTTGCACAATTTAACTTTTTATGGATTGTTTTTGAGATCTATTTGTCACTCACTTGAACATCAAGAGGCAATCTTCACCTTCCACTAGAAGTATGGAATGACATCTCCCAGCACATGCCATGAGACTGAGTTGTAAAAATATAGTGCGTTTCTTATCTTCTTATTTTAAACAACAAGTTTTATTATTATGGCTCTTCTTTTATGATAGGCATAACAGGAAAAAGGTTACACAATATTTTCTTCTTTCAACACAACAGATGGCACAATCACCCTAGGCTCCAGGGCAATAAAAATAACAGAACCAAATTTTGGAAGCTTGAAAACAAATGAATGCTGACCAAGTCCCAAATGTGCTGACACTGGTTTTTGTCAGTGACTGCAACTTCTGCTTTTAAAGATTACAATTCCGTTGTTTTCTCTGAGAAATAAGTTCATTTCAGGAGATCTTGGGACTGTTCTCTATTAGAACGGCGACCTCCAGAATTTCCACTGGCCATATTAGCATAAGGATGTAAGGAATTGCAGTCCAAAGAAGGACATTTCCATGCTCTTCAGCTCAGGCTTCCATGTCTACTTTGTTTTATTGATGTGTTGGTGGCTTTTTCGCCCCAGAGCACCAAGGTCCATCAGCCAAAGCCATTTACAAAACTGAGCTAATTATCTACTATGGCCTGAGCCATATTATGCACTGAGACAATCTGCATTTTAGAACTGTGAACAAAAGACTATGTCAAGACTTGGCTGAAGCCAACCAATGACTATAGTTCTCCTGTTTTAGAAATCAGGAAAACCAAGGCTGAGATATAAGCAATCAGCATAAAATACCAGCTGTCGAATGACAACAACAGCAGCAGCAACAAAAACAACTGTAAGGTATTTTAGCTCATGAAGTGGAATTACCAGCTAACACAAAACATTTAAACCAACAAGTTGCTTCATTCTCTGGATAGCCATTTAATTGATTTATTGCTACATTTTATTCCACTTTCTCTTCACATTTCAGTAATGTAATTAAAGCAACGGTAGTCATATTGAGAAAAGAGAAAATGACAAACAGTAGTGGCACAGAACAAACAAAGATTCTAGTCACGTGAATCAACAATAGAAGGCATTTTGAAAATAATGGTTTAGCCTGTGTGCAAGAGAAAAAAAACTCAAAACAAACCAGGGCAGAATCTGGGGCCCTTTCAGACAACCACTTAATCTGGAGTAAGGAAGTGAGATTAAAAATCCTGGAACTTTAAGGAGAGTCCTTACTCATAGCCATTAGTCCCACGAAATGGTCTCATGGCGTCCAGAAAGGTTTGGTTAATGTGGACTGAAGGGAACCGTGAAAGATACGGGACATTCTCCGGAAGTTTTATTTTAATCCCCCCACCCCACCCCAAATGACACTCTAAGACGTGCTGCACCTGATAAGTATTTTGCCAATGCTTATGAACGCTAATGTCCTGATGCAGATATAACAATGTGTACACAAACAGATTCCTGGTGGTCGTCTCTCCTGGCTTTCTCTCCAGTGCTTTTATGTTTGCCCTCTTGAACTCTGTTTCCCTTTGGGATCACTTGCCTGCATGCTGGTGCCCACTGTGTAAATTCAAACTCTGTTTCTTTTCAAAAATATGAGAACAAAGGAATGGCTGTTGTCATGGGAGTTGCTTTCTTTTCATGCTTCTATTGAGCTACCTGTGTGTCTGTGGCTCCATTTGTCTACATCCTTCATCAGCAGCTTCGGGAGTTTAAAATGAGGATAAGTTCTGGAGCAGTCTGTACTAGTGTATTGCAAGGAAGTCTAGTTTCTTGGGAGTGCTGGGATATTGTGCTCTGCAGAAGCACATTTTTTGCCCAATATTGGATATTATGCTAATCTTTTTATCATGTGTTTTTCATGCAGTCTCGCGATCAAGCACACATTTTTGGTCTGTGTTTTCTAGTCACCCCCTCTTTTACCCTACTCTTTCCAGGCCTGTGAAGATGGGGGCCTGGGTTGCAGCTAACCCTCTTAAGCAGCTTGCAGAGGCCTCATTCTCTGCAAATTCAAGCTCTGGACCAGCTTTCCCTACCCCTAGTGACCAGGCTTGTCAGTGTATAAGATAACAACTTCTGGTACTAAAAGTTGTAAATGTATATACTGACAGGTCACCAGGGCTGGGGAAATTTGTCATTTTGGACATCAAGAGGTCACTTAGCTAACATGGCTGCCAGACATCAGCTGCTATTTTAGGCCTTAGGCAAGATATCCCACTACAGTTGCGTAACCAAAAAATGTATCTGTAACTGTTGTGTAAAAGAGGCAATTTTGGCATAGGTTGTCTGTCAAACAGCTGGGTAACAAGCAATTCCTGCTGAAAATTCCTCTTCTATACAAATTTTAAAGGTGCGGGAGCCTTTATCAGTGTTTACTATGGTCATCCTATATCCAGTGACAAGACTACTGGAATGTGGGAAGGTCCAAGTTCAAATCTTTAAAGGATTCAATCAAGGTGTTTTAATGCCCAGGCTGAATTCTCTTTCCCAGAAAAGCTTGTTTGGCACTAACTCATGACTTCTCTGATCCCATGCAAAACCATCCTGATTTGATCAGGTGAAGAGACGTTCTATTGTAGACATTTCTTTTTCAAGCACAGACTCCCATTTACATGTATTTGGTTTGGACTCTGCCTTTCTCTCAAAACTAAGACTGGATTGATTTCATACAGCAAAAGTCAGCAGAACAAGTGTAACCAGAAGTATTAATTACAAACATTTTTCTGGTATATCCTTAACAACAAAGCACATATTGTCTGGCAGATGCTGACATTGCCTCTCTTGGCTTCAGGGTAGGCCTAGCCCTGTGCCAATCATTGTGAAGTTCACAAGGTAGCCTTGAATTAGCCACAAGCTCAGTCCCTCGCATTACAGTTTTGCTACAAATCTAAAATGCTAAGCAAGGCTTTTTGGGGAAAGGGCAGTTTCCCAAGTTTAACCATTACATCAAGATATTTTTCTAAAAGAAGAAAACTTATAATCATCAGAACAGGAGTGTGTTAAAAATAATCTCCTGATTTAGGATTAGATCTAGGATTATCTGAATTAGTACAGCACAAAAGCTCAAAGGTCAGTCATGATATGCTTCCCACTGAGGCCTCTTGCTGCAGTTTCAACATCTGCCAGACAGTATGTGCTTTGTTGTTAAGGATATACCAGAAAAAAATATTTGGTTTCAAGGCAACATTCTTTTGTAACCCAATGTGGAGACATCAGATATTGAACTTGGGACCAACTAGATTCTAAACTACAGCTATTTCACCATTCACTGAACACCTGAAAGTTCCATAATGTAAATTACTTTACGTTTATTATTATACTATTGTATTATATTATTGCACTGAAGGACAGATAAAGAAAAGTTAAATGTGATAGAAATAGATGTTCAGTGACTCATATGTAGTGATTTATTTATTTATATTTATTATTTAAACTTATATGCCGCCACTCCCCTGGGGCTCGGAGCGGCTTACAAGAATAGCTAAAATCTAACAAAATTTAAAAGCATTTAAAACAATTTAAAAACAACACTATCAAACATTAAAAGCCTGTCGAAACAGGTATGTCTTACATGCCCTGCGGAAAGCTGGTAAGTCCCGCAAGGCACGGACTTCAGGTGGCAGAGTATTCCAGAGTGATGGTGCCACTGCTGTGAAGGCTCTGCATCTGGTTGCTGTTAGACGCAAAGTCTTGACACTGGGGGCTTCCAATAGATCTTGGTCCTCAGAACGGAGAGATCTCTGGGGTTGGTAGGGGGTGAGGTGGTCCTTCAGATACATTGGCCCCAGACCATGCAAGGCCTTAAAGGTGAGTACCATCACTTTGAAAGTGATCCGGTGCTCAATTGGCAACCAGTGTAGCTGTAGTAAGATTGGGGTTATGTGGCATCTCATCGGAATTCCCGCAAGAAGCCGAGCAGCTGCATTTTGTACCAACTTGAGCTTCCGGATCGCCGACAGAGGAAGGCCAATGTAGAGGGTGTTACAGTAGTCCAGTCTTGAGATGACCGTGGCCTGGATCACCGTAGCTAGGTCGTCCCTGGACAGGTAGGGGGCCAGCCGTCTAACCTGCCGCAGATGAAAGAAGGCGGCTCTGCTAATGGTGGAGACCTGGGCCTCCATCGTCAGCAGAGGGTCCAAAAGGACTCCCAGACTCTTTACCAATGCTGACGGGCGTAGTGCCTCTCCATCCAGGGTAGGCAGCTGGATGTCCCCACTGCCCAGTCGTCCCAGCTATAGGATCTCCGTCTTTGCTGGATTCACCCTCAACCTGCTGGCACGCAACCATCCAGTAACGGCCTCGAGGCACTGATGGAAACAATCAGGTACAGAGTCCGGTCGGCCTTCCATCTTCAGCACCAGCTGAGTGTCATCGGCGTACTGATAACACTCAAGCCCAAAACCTCGAACCAGCTGAGCAAGTGGTCGCATATAGATGTTAAATAACAGAGGGGAGAGACTGGCCCCCTGAGGAACCCCACAAGACAGAGGGGACCTCTCAGAAACCAGGCCTCCCCTCTCCACTCGCTGTCCACGGTTGTGAAGAAAGGAGAACAGCCAGTTTAAAGCTGTCCCCATGACTCCAGCAACAGCAAGGCGGTGGGTCAAAAGATTGTGATCGACTGTGTCAAATACTGCTGAGATCCAATAACACAAACAGCGCCGACCCGCCCTGGTCAAGCTGGCATCGAAAGTAATCCGCATGGAAGCCGGACTGGAAGGGATCTAGTCCGGCTGTGTCGTCTAGGAATTGCTGCAACTGCTCCGCTGCTGCCCTCTCAATCACCTTGCCCAGGAACGAGAGATTCGAAACTGGGCGGTAACTGGAGGGAACCGAAGGATCTAAATCTGGTTTCTTCAGCAGGGGAGAGACCACCACCTCTTTTAAACCCTCTGGAAAAACTCCTTGCTCAAGGGAGCTGTTTATAATCTACAACAGAGGGTCGCGTAATCCCTCCAAGCAGGATTTCACCAACGAAGAGGGACACGGATCGAGGGAGCAAGTGGTCGGTCTAGCTGCAGCTATGAGCCTATCGACAGCCCCTGCGTCCAGCGGGATGAACCGGTTGAGGATAGGCCCAGCAAGTGGCCACAGAGTCTCAAGTTCTCTCACTGTATCAATTGTAGCGGGGAGGTCCCGGCGAAGTAGCGAGATCTTGTCTGCAAAGTAGCTCTGAAAAACCTCGGCTGAAGGGGCCTGATCACCACTTTTTGGGATGGTAGGAACCGTCGTTAGAGATCGAATTATTTTGAACAATTTTGCTGGGCGTGAGCTCGCAGACACTATCAAAGAAGCATAATATACTTGCTTTGCCTCGGTGATAGCATGCTCGTAGGACTCCCTAAATGCCTCATAAGCTGATCTCGATGCTCCGTCATGGAGTTCTCGCCACACGCCCTCCAGCCGTCTCTTTTCCCACTTCATCAGTCGAAGTTCCTCGGTGAACCAAGGAGACCGATTTCGGCAGGATTTGAGAGGGCGTCTAGGGGCGATCTCGTCGAGTGCATTGGATAGCCTGATGTTCCATGTGTCCACCTGCACATCGATCGAGTTGTTGGCAGGCTCCAGATCCCTCAGAGCATTCCGGAACCTACTGGGTTCCATAAGTCTCCTTGGGCGAGCCCAAATTGGCTCGGCGCCCTTGCAGCGTGGGTAGGCATGCTCCAACCGGACTCTCAGGGCGCAGTGATCCGACCATGGAACCTCTATTGGGGAGGCTTGGGTCACTTGAATTCCTGCACTGAAAATCAAATCTAGCGTGTGTCCCGCCCGATGCGTGGGCCCAGTACTACAAAGCAAGAGTCCTAGTGTCTCCATGGTAGACACTAGGTCCACAGCAATTAATGAACAAGAGTCTGCATCAGCGTGGATATTGAAATCCCCTAAGGCGATAAGTCTGGGGAACCTCAAGGACCACTCCGACACAGTCTCAAGCAGTTGGGATAGGCTGTCTGCTGGTGCGCTAGGTGCACGGTACACCAGCAGAAAGGCTATGATCTCACAGGAATCCCACACCAGGCCAACACTTTCAATGCCAGGGATGCTCAGCACAGGGACTGCCCTAAGAGAAAAACTTTCTCGGGCGAGCATAGCCACCCCATCCCCCCGCCTCCCAGTCCGCATCTGGTGAGTGATTGCATAACCTGGAGATGTTAGTTCCTGGAGTAGGATCTCATCCCCCTCTTGGATCCAAGTTTCTGTAATACACACTAGGTCAGCTCCCTGATCATTAAGAAAATCCCTGATGGTAGCAGTTTTGTTCCTTATGGACCTAGCATTCACTAACACCAGAGTAGGAGGGGAGAAAACTGGTTGCCTGTCACAGATGTACCTGGGGATAGGCCACAGGTCAGAGGGGGGCCGAGTCTCCCGCCGACTCAACCTCCCTCTAGTATTCGGCCTGCGCCTACCGTCATACCTCCCCCTCCCAGAGATCGTAGGAATCCCCATTAAGGAAAATATTATAATAATCAGTACTAAGAAATAGAAGACAATGTTAAGGAAAAGTAAGTGACCTCTTCTATATGTTCTGAGAAATCAAAGAGAATTGTAAACCAAAAATAAGGATACTGTATGGCCCATCAGAAGAACCCATTCAATAATCAGGACATGATAAAAAGATGGAAGCAATAGGCTGAAGAACTAACTATGCAGAAGAGGTTAAAGGATAACAAATTTCTTCAAGGAGCCAACTTGACGAGGAATCAACTATTTTAGAAAGTAAAGTGGAAGCTATTCTCAAAGCACCTGGAAAAAATAAATCAGCAGGAACCAATAGGACTGTTTTTAAGCTGTCAAGAGAGTATCCATCTAAATTCTACTGTAAATCAGAGAGGATTTACATAAATTTAAAACTGATGACAAAGACATTTAAATTGTTCAAGTTTTCTATACATTGGAACAGACATCAATCAAAATGGAGACTGTCATCCACAAATCAGATTCCTACCAAATGCAAATGTCTGTACTGTGAAGTGCCAGCAGAAGTACACATTAATCGGTCAGTTCTTTTGATAAATAATGTTCTGGTTTCCCATGGGTCTAGGAAAATGCCCAAAAAGTTACTGGGTGTCCTTCTTTTCATCCAAATTTATTGCTAACTGGATCTCTTTGAGAAGCAACTGATAACTTAAGGTGTTTACCAAGCTATTTCATACACAGTCAGAAAGATCAATGGTCGAAACACTAACCCATCAAGCAAAGACTGGGGACTACTTTCTAGATCTTGAAGTCTGGCTAAGTGTAACTTGGTCCTCATTAGGCTGGCTATCAAATCTCTGCATTTGGAAAGAAAATGCTCATCTTGGCACCAATTCCTTCCCTCCTCTCACACACACTTTCCAAGGGTAAGGGTGGCTGTCTAACAGCTTCAGAAACTATCAGTACTAATTGATTTATGGTTTTAAAGCCAGTTTAATCAGTGCAATAATTAGAAATATCCTTGTACTATGGAATTCTCAGCAAGCAGTAAGCCATAAAACGCAATACAAGTGGACAGCAGATTAGATATGGTTCCAAGCAAATATCATTACAAATTGGTTCCTTTTAAAGGAACATGTTATGACTTGTAACTGCAGAATGCAGAGGCTTATTTGAAGTATACAAAGGTGCATAGCTGTAAGTTTAAGCAATTAGTAGATATACCAACACAATAGAAACATTGTCAGGAAGGCAACAACTAAAACACCATGATGCTCCAAGGACCAAGCATTCTAAAAGCCTTGGAAAATTTAAAAGTCTTATATTTGTGTTGAAAAGACGGCTATATAAGCATCTGGTGACCATGCTTGAGCTGGGGTGGAGGCCACCACTGAAAAAGCTTTCTTGCCAGGAGGCCTATGACGTCTTAGTCTGCACTGCAGGCAACGGTAGGAGACTTTGTCCTCATCTGGACTGGGAATGAGCAGTGTACCCTCCCAAAATGTATTAAAATGTCAATCTGATAAAGCAAGTTACTTACTGGGGTGTCCCATTATCATACTGACTCTAAGAAAAAGAATGAACACCAAATCTTAAACTTACCGGGTGCAGATCCAGGAAAAGTTCATGTTCTTCTTCATTGGGATGCAGACCACCCACTGCCTCCTGGAGGGATGGATCCGCATTGAGGAAATGAGGGTGGGAAATAAATACAGGTGCATCTTTTTAAAGAAGACAAAAAACAAGAAATGATATGCAGAAGAAAAATAAACTCTTTTGAGAAAGCTCTTTAGGTTTCTGCTTCTTAAACGGTGGGTCCCAACTCCAAATAGGGTCTCCTGAGCTCAGTGCTGCCCCCCCCCCCCCATAAATAAACTGTCAACAGTAAAAGTAGGGGCTTTTTAAGATTTACATGAAGCTGTGATGCAGGGTTTACAGTGGACTCTGCAGAAGATGTGTCTGGTGTACTTTATAAAAAAAGAAAATCTGTCTGTTCAGCAAGTCTTGCAAATGCTGATTTGTTATCAGTAAATGTTTTATTTTTATAAACCTAGGGTCATGTAAAAAATTCTTGGGTGGAAAGAGGTCACGAGTGGAAATGTTTAAGAAGTCCAGCTCTAGATCACCTCACTATCTCCACTTCTCTATTTCTGAAATCAAAATGCAATACTTAGCCAAGAGAGTGATAAGTGCAAAACTGCAGCAATCATGAGGATTAGAAACTAGCTTATTTTTAAAAAAGCAAGAGAGAGCATGTTATCTACAAAGTTAATTTCTATAATATAACATTAAGTCTGAACTACCTATAGGAGATGGCTGAAATTCTAAGATCCTTTCGGAAGGGGGGGGGGGGCTTGTCTTTCAGCCTTGCTGTAGGACAGCAACATGGTGTCTTATCATTCCTTAACATCTTTTGGGCTGCCTGCAGGGGAATTCTTCTGCTTCCGGGTAGGGACCCCCCCCCCCCTCTCCACACACACAAAGCTTTGAAAATGTTTTCAGCTGTTTTATGTGATTTCAACCAAAAGCAGGAGCTGGAGGCTCGGGGAGTGTCAGTTGTAGCCTAAGGGTGTCATGACATCCAGTTTTCATTTTTTGCCATCTGCTCCCCAAGGGTCACCAGGGTGACAATGTCACATTTTAGACTTTGCTCTGTCTTTTCACAAGAAAATCAATACTCAGGGCAGACGTACTTAAGCGGCAGGAGCTGACATTCTGAATTCCAGACTGCATGCATGGACAGAAGCCTTCATTGGGTGGGTAATCTGTCCCATTGGCAAACAAGGTCTTTGGTGCTAAATACCGGTATGTAGGTATGCCTTTGAATTCTCTAGTTTGATTGAAGATTAAAGTCAACGATCTGAAAACAGTGATTCCCAAGAGATTGAGGTTACCCAAGTCATAGAAAAGAAAGAAATACTTCAACACATCATGCCATCAAGCCATGCTTCAACATCTCAGGTGCCACCAGACTATTCCCTCTCTCCCTCTCATTTAAGACTGTTACCCTTTTAATCCACCTTATCCTGAAATGGCCATTTTTATCCTTAACATAACCCCTCCTCTCACAATGTGTGACAGGAAGTTGCTGCTAACTGTGAGAAAAATAAGGTTGAACACTGTGAAAGCCACTCACTGCATGGCTATCAGCCTCCTCCCAGTAGACTCAAATCAAGGAAAACCTTCATGAGAACCATCACTCCTCTTAATGTTCCCCCAGCAACAGCAAGAGTATACCTCTGAGCTAAACCAGGCAATTCCAACTGGATCCCCCCCCCCCCCCACAAGGGTCTTGCTCCAGGGGCAATCCAAGAATAGGCAACTTGGAAGTCGCTGAACAGACTCGGAAGCAGAGTGGGCAGATCAAAAGGCAACTTGGCAAAATGGCACTACCTAGAAGAATCCTCCACCGTGTGCGACTACGGAGCAGAACAAACAACTCTGCATCTGTATGCTTGCCCACCATGCCCTGCCTCGTGAAGAATTAATTGTTTAAAGCCACAGACAATGTGGTTGCCGTTGCCCATTTTTGGTCTAAAATTATTTAGCCATTTGTGTTCCCTATATTTTATGAGTTTTATACTTATTTATGCAATGCGTATAAATAAATAAACAAATCCTTAACATAGAGGGACTAAGGAATCTGCAGCTTTAAAATGTTTTTGGACATCAGCAGCCATCAGTATGGCCAATGGTGAGGCATGATGAGAACTGTCGTTCAAACACATCTAGAAGGACACAGGATTCACCATTGTGCTTCACGGAATAACCACAGTACAGGGCACATGATTTTGTGGCTACATTGTAATTCAAATAGTTACTCAATTAGCTTTTAGCAAGAAAGCAGGCAAGGTATAAAAGATCAAACAGTAAACTAATCCCACTACATGAAAATACCAATGTATGTTTAATTTAGGTTGGGGACAGATGATTCGAATGGGACAGGATATGGTAAGGATTTCCAGAATTAAAGAGTGCGGCAAATGAGAAAAATTGCCCCTGCAATAATAGAATTCCTATACACTCAATGCAACTGATGGACAGTTGACTTTGGTCAGATGAGGTAAAGGCCGTTTTCACACAGTCCAGTTTATGAAGTACGTTGTCTCTGGATGAAACATTAAGTAGTAGTGTCTGGACATTCTGATTTTCCTATTTTTCCCCAGCCCTTTTTTTCTTTCATATCACAAATTTTAAAACTCTACAACTGTGCAATTTTTTAAATTGAAAAACAAGGGTAGAAATATTTGAAAGCATTTTCCAAGAGAGAGGCTGCCTCCTCCTGTCCTTTATAGTCAAATGATAAAGGACCCTTCTTTAGAACATTCAGCATCAGTTTGTAGTGACATGGCTTTTTTTCAGGAATGTAAGACACTAGAAAGGCAGTATATAAAACACACAGAGGTGGATCAGAATAGAGAATTTAAATGGGGAACCCATTATGAGGGGATCTCTTTTATGGTTGAAAAGAAGTTCAAGAAACAGCAAGAAACCTTTTATATTTCTCGGCCCATTTTTTAAAAGGGGGAAATTGGGCTTAATTGATTAAGTAATACACAGAAGGGATGCCGAAATATAAAGAGGTTGAAGCCAATGGAAGAGGAATCACTTCTTTACTGTCCTACACCGCAATGAGAATTCTAGACGAGATCAGTATTACATTATTCCAGTTCAGAAGTTGCAACCATTTTGACTTCACTTACCTGCAGGCATCTGGGCTGTAAAATTGCAGAGGTGTGGAAGGGGTTCTAAAAGGTGGCCACAGCTCTCCAGCCGTTCCGTTGATCATGTTGCACTGATCCGAGTTCCAGTACGACACCTATGGGGATTGTGAACACTAAAATACAGAGGCAACCTTACCAACCCCATCATTTTGCAATGTAGTTGGGGGGAGGGTAGGCTTTATTTGCCAATTTGATATCAGCGAATGAATTCACTTCTTTTTTCAGGGTACAATCCAAGCTACCTCAGTTATGGATTTTAATAAAGATTGAATGTGACTGTATAATAAAGATTGGGATTTTAATATTATAACCTGGAGCAGAGGCAGATTTGATGAGGAGAACACAGAATTTGTGAGGTGACAGATGCTTCAGTAAATCTTATTATTTTGGTAGAATTTTTGCAATACTGGTTTGTAAGTTGATGGGACAGAAAATAGTTATAGGGTAATGGGAAACCAGAATATGTATTAAAACTGAGGACAAGAGTAATTGCATTTTTATGTGTTTAAGAGAGAAAAAGAAGGAACAGGGAATAAACTAAGAGTGTGACTTAGTTTTTACCTCTTTTAATCCATTCCATGTTTCCACCATATGGGCTCTGGAGATGTCATCCATGCCAGTGTACACAGTGAACAGGCCAGTATTTGAGTTGTTGAACTGTAACAGGAGATAAGTGGACATAGAGTGCCTGACTGAGGTACAACAGGTACCCCAATCAAGTACTTTTCAGAAAGCATGAAAAACAAGAGGGCAAACTTTGACCTCTCAAATAAAAATGCACATTCAGCTCAGAGCTTGTAAAAAATGCAATTCAGACAGTTCCCCGCTCTGTAGTCAAAAAAGGTAATATTTCCATTTTTCATTGCCTCATATAGAAAGAGCCACAGCACAGAGGATGTGTATGTGCTTTGACCCAGAAGGGTCAAAGTCTGATATATCCAGTTGAAAAGATTTAGCCAGAACAAAAGAGGCATTAATTGTAGCCTTTCACCATCTTGGAGTCCATCATCCCTGACCAGGTGGTGAGCCACCATACTGGCCGGAGACTCATAGAATCACAGAGTTGGAAGAGGCCATCCAGTCCAACCCCCTCCAGCCATATAAGAGCACACAACCAGAGCACTCCCAAGAGGTGGCCATCCAGCCTCTGCTGAAAAACCTTCAAAGAAGGACCCTCCACCAAACCCCAAGGCAGTGAGTTCCAGTGCTGAGCAGCTCTTATGGTCAGGAAGTTCTTTGTAATGAAAGTTAAGGAACATTCAGGAAACTCAAGTTAAGTAAAATTGGCTTTAAGCCTTGTCAGGGAAAAACCCAACCTCAGGCATTTATGACATGTTGTCTATCTAGACAGACAAGGCTAAGCTAAGTACATCAAAAGTCTGACTGTTTGATGAAAGCTTCAAGTGAACATTGAAACTATTTTCTCATTGTTGCCACTGATGTTCATCTAGGCTGTTAGGTAAAAGAACTGTAGTTAAGAGTAGTTCTGTTCCAGAAACTTTAGAAACATCTTATGGATGAAAAGCATTTCCTCAGCTGTGACTTCAAGCAAAGCTATAGTGGACTGCCTTAGATAGCAGTTTATCAGTCATGAAGCTAAATTGTCCTGGGCTGTATCCAAAAGGTATGAACATATAGAAATTCTCTCTAATGCAATGTGTGGAACAACCCTTCCTTCTGTATTATTGCAAGAACAGTGGAATCCAGACTCAGCACATTCTTCCTTCTAAGCAAAGACGCAACAACAAAACACTACAGTCCCTGAATCAAATGCAGGAAGTCCTGGGTTCAGTCCCCAGTCCCACCACTAGAAAAAATCTCAGGTAGCAGCAAGAGATGGCAAAGCCCTCTAAAGAGCTATAGCCAGAGTAATCTATCCTGATTTCTTGTATTGGTAGAAGTACAAAGAACAGTGTGAAACTTAATGGGGCCAGTCTGATTACCGGAACGAGATAGGTTTCTGCTTGACACAAATTAAGTCTGGATCTACACTACCATATAATGAACTTTCAAAAAGGATATTAACTGCATTGAACTGAATTATATGGCACTATAGATGCATATAAACCAATTCAATGCAGCTAATCTGGATGCTGAAACTGCATTATATGGCAGTGTAGATCCAGCCTAGGTTGTAGGTTCTTGTTAACAATTCAAACAGTATATGTAATCATTGTTATTTCAATTGTTCAGATATCTACAACATAAGGCTTTGTGGTAACAATTAATATTTCTTATTATTTTAATTTCTTCCTGTAAGGAGTAGCTCCTTTTTTTGCAATGTTAAATGATCATTTCCATTTTAATGGCTTTTAAATCAATGATTAACAGACCAAATAATGAGTTGCTTTCCTGTAACTGTGTTTCTTTGAGTGGTGATCTGTGAAATTCGCACATATGGGTTATCTTCTGCACATGTGCAGCTATTTGGAACCATCTAGGTCTTTTCAGAGTGACACATTTTGGTGGAGGCCCTGCCCATGCTCTCCAGGTACCATAAATGTCAGTGGGCGAAGACTATGCCTCAGTTCCCTAGCCATGAAACAGCAGCTAGTGCACAGAGGCATGACCAAAGACAGGAGGATAGGTAGGGATGTTCAAATTTCACATATCACCACTTTCACAGATCACCACACAGTTACAGGTAAGCAACTCATTCTTCTTCATGCTGTCTGTGAAATTGCACATATGGATGACTAGCAAGCTACTAAACTTCAGAGGAAGGGTCATGCCACACAGGAGAACAGCACTGCCATGGCAAAAGCTACATCCTTCCTCACCATGGCATCCAACTTGTAATGTGCAGCAAACATCAGTGACTTGGACCAGGTTGCGGCCCGACAGATTTCATCAATGGGGATACCCCTCCGGAAAGCTTGTGCAATGGCAATAGCTCTCGTTAAGTGGGTCGAAAACTGCTGTGGTGGGTCTCTTCCAGCGAGCTAGAAAGAGGCAGATTGTCGAGAAAATCCAGGACGGCAAGTGTTGTGAGGAGACCAGAAAGCCTATAGCATCCTTCCGGTACTTGTGGAGTAGCCTCAATTACCCATTTTCTATATGAAGCTGTCCTGAACGTAGAATGCCAGGGCCCGTCTAACATCCAGGAAATGCAAGGCGACTTCCAAAGATGAGTTTGGAAAAAGACCAGCAATGAAATGTCTTATGACATGTGGAAACGCAAAACCAAATTTAAAAAAAAAAAAAAGGTGATGTCAGTCCGGAGCACCACTTTCTCCTTGTGGAAGCCAAGGTAAGTGGTGTCAACACGGAGAGCACAAAGCTTACTGACACGTCTGGCTGATGTAACGGCTACAAGAAATGCCATCTTCCAAGACAGGTGTACTATGTCAGTAGAAGCCATAGGTTCAAAAGGTGGTTTTGACAACTGAGAGGAAACAAGTTCCAGGCTCCATGACGGAGGTGGTGGAAAACTAGGTGGATGTAGGTTCTTATAGCCCATAAGGAAAAGCTGTACTAATGGGTCATGGAAACAGGATGGGCCTCCTCTCCTTCTCCTATTCCAGGTGAGGGCTGCTAGATAGCATTTAAGAGATGAAAGGGAGACACCTTTCTGTGAGAGGTGGACCCAAAAGTCCAGAATCACTGAAATAGGGGCCGTGAGCGGTTCATGTTCAGTTGGTCTGAGACAATCCAGAAAATAGGACCACTTATAATCATAAGATCACTTCATAGTGGCTTTTTGGGTTGCACCAATTATCTACTGGACTGCCTCTAAGAGGTGTGTCATGGCTGGATCCTCCACGCTGTGACTAGGAGAAAAAGTAGGTCCAGATGATGGACCAGGCCACCCTGGATAATGAGGAGATTGGAGCTGGAGCATAGGCGGAGGTACTTACTCTCCGACAGGTGTAAAAGGGGTGCAAATCAGTGCTGTCATGGCCACCTCGGGGTGATAAGAATACAGCTTGCACTGTCTAAAATGGCTTTGGCCACTGTACTGTCTATCAGCGCTATTGGTGGGAATGCGTAAAGTAGGCCTGGCGACCACGTAAACAGGAAGGCATCCCCAAGACATCCTGGCACAGCTTGGGATTGCAGCCAGCAACAGAACTGATCTCACTACTTGTTCAGTGACAACGGGAAGAGGTCCAACGTGGGCTGACCCCTGCAATGTAATTGTCACCCAGGGTTGGCCGAAGACATCCTGCTGAGGGTATTGGGCAAGACACTCTCCTCTCCTGGGAGGTGGATGGTGGAGAGTAGGATTTTCTGAGAGATGCACCACTCCCAGATTCTCACTGAGAGACAGAGGAGGCCTTGGAAGTGTGCCTCGCCCTGTTTGTTGACATAGAATTTTACCGCTGTGTTGTCTGTTATCGGTTTTATTACTTGTCTTGTCACCAAGGTCTTGAACACACTGAGGGCCTTCACCACCAAGAGTTCTAGGTAGCTAATGTGGTGACATCTCTCTCGCAGGGACCAACGGTCACGAATCATGAGACACTGCAAGATGAGCTCCCCAGCCCTGGAGGGATGCATCTGTCGTCACCCACCAAGAGGGGCGTGGCTGTATGAATGGCACCCCTGAATGGGTGTTCGACTATCTCGTCCACCAGAACAAGGAATGAAGGACCTTAGGCAATGGATCCAGCTGGGTCCTCTGGGCTGTCGACCAGTGGGTGAAATACTCATAGAAACCAGTGTTGTAGTGGGCGTAATCTGAGTTTACGAACTGCGTCACGGACGTGGTAGAAGGCATGTGGCCTAGGATGGACTGAATGCCCCAGGCCAAGGTGTGGCCCTGGGCAGGTAGCCTGTCAATCTGAGGCCAAGCACTTGGCGGGGCGAGTAGTCGATGGCGCCAAAAACTGTTAATAGAGGAGCGCCTTAAGGCAAGATGGCCTATTGTGTTGCACTTGGGGGGGGGGGGTAAAAGCTAGGCAGATTTGGCATGACTGTGGGACATGGCTTTCCCCCAAGCAAAAATGGCACATAGCATATCCATCCAAGTCTGGGAGTTTGCCCCTCCAGGCTCCACACTTCTTTAAAAAAGAGAAAGTGTTCATGATCAGATTGGCCTGTGAATGGTCCAAAGAGTCATCAGGGAGTTTGAGTTAGCGGGCAGAAGAGAATAGAATAGTCAGTATGAAGTCTGTGTCAAGCTGTTTACAATTACAGGTAAGTCAGAGTAAGCCAGAGGGATAGTCAGACAGTCCAAGTCAGCTGTTAGAAAAAGAGATAGATACAATAGACACTAGAGAGAGGTTCCTAAGCTGCTGGTAGCAGCGGAAAAAGGAACGGAGGTGTAGTCTCTGCCCACGGGCATTTACAGTAAATGAGGAGTGTGGGCAGGGCCTCCACCAAAACGATTCAATCCGAAAAGGCCTAGAAGGTTCCAAATAGCTGCACATGCGCGAAAGATAATCCATATGTGCGATTTCAGACACCACGTAGAAGAATTTACTTTTCAAAGCTATGCTTACATGCCTCATGTTTAATGTAAACAACAATCCTGCACTAGCCTCAAACCATTTCTTCCCATATTTATCTGTTAGTTCATTTATACATACGTACATCAGCAAACAAACCAAATTTCCCTTTGAATGGAATCATGCCCGGCTTGATGGAGTTCAGGAAGTCGACGAGGGGGTTGTCATAGCCCCACAAGACTTCTCCCACTGTCAAGTTCATGAAAGCTTTCTGCCCAAAGAGGGCAAAAGTGCTGCTGACAGTCAGCTTCATAGGAAAGGACAAATCCTCCAACATGACAGCTGCTCCCTGAGTTGGGGGTTGGAGAGACAAAACAGAGAAAAGTAAGAGGTGGGTGGGAAAGAAAGAACAGAGGGCAGGACATTATTTACAGTCAAGCTGACGATTGATTAGAGACTGCCTGTTATCAGCAGACCAGCTCAGGTTTGGCAGACTTAGAGCTGGGACTTCCCTGATTGAATTTATCTACCTGTAGTATGGTTTTCCACCTTATTTATTTTGAACATGTATATCCCATCCTTCTCAACCCCCGAAGAGGGACTCAGGATGGCTACCAACAGGCACTATTCAATGCCAACACAAAAGAAAACACAGCATAAAATACAGTTAGTACAAATTAAGACAGTTATAAATATACATTGCATTACAACAGTTCACCAGTTCAAATCATCATCCTAAAAACAGTCCAGTCATCTATTAAAACATTGTCCTTCTACAAACACTTGATCCCACATCCAGGATTTGAGTTTCTTCCAGAAGGTTAGGAGGGAAGGGGCAGATCTGATCTCATAGGGAGGGAGTTCCACAGGCTGAGGGGCCACCACGGAGAAGGCTCTGTCTCTTGTCCCCACAAACCGCAACTGCAAAGGTTGTGGGACTGAGAGCAGGGTCTCTCCGGACAATTCTAAGGTCCTTGATGGTTTGTAGAGGGAGATATGTTCAGACAGGTAAACTGGGCCAGTATCGTTTAGGCCTTTATAGGCTAACCAACATGATAATTTTTTCCAATGAGATGCCATGATACATCCAAAGTACAACAGTCGTGTTTTAATTGCCTGTGCTTCTAGGGAAAGTTCAAACCTGATTAGCTCTAAGACCCCCCCCCCCTTTTTTTCTTGTTTTTTTACTTTTGAGTAATCCATGGTATCCATAAGGATCAGGTTATCGCATCATACATTAGCTGCATTGCATAAACATGGACATAAGTTCCTAGTGACTCCTGGAAGCATAGAATCACGGAGTTGGAAGAGATCACATGGGCCATCCAGTCCAACCCCATTCTGCCATGCAGGAAAAGCACAATCAAAGCACCCCTGAGAGATGGCCATCCAGCCTGTTTATAAAAGCCTCCAGAGAAGGAGTTTCCACCCGACTTTGAGGCAGAGAGTCCCACTGTTGAACAGCTCTTCTTACTGTTAGGAAGTCCTTACTAATCTTTAGGTAGAATCTCCTTTCGTGCCATTTGGACCCATGGCAAGTCTCCAGGGCAGCAGAAAACGTGCTCCAGGAAATTTAAGTCAGCAACCCCCCACCCCCACCCCCAAAAACAAACAAAAAACAAAAAACAACCAGGCTCCCCACAGGCAAGAATTTCTTTATCTGTGTTTGGAATTGTGCTATTAAACACTATTTAAAAATGCTCCTTTCTGTTCACTTTAAAATCTTGCTTGACAAGTTTAAAAACAGACTGAGAATAATTCTTGAGACACAGCAGGGTTGGCTTTTTAAAGGAAGGGTTTATTAAGTGTTCTACTGGATTAGTGTGTCACTAGGATATTAAAATAGTGTAAATGATAGTGCCATTGTCCAGATGTCAGTAGACTGGACATTTTTTATCTGTTTTTGTGTATGTTAAATCTCAATTGTTGCTCATGTTTCTTTAAAAAGATAGATTAGTGACTTCATTTCTAGGCAGAATTTTGAAGGGTCTTGGCCTGATGAAAGGATTTTCTGAGGTGAAACTTAACAAAACTGGAATTTGGAAACAATCTCCCCAGAAATTGTTTCCAAGTATATACTTAAATAAAGCACAAAGAGTAAGATTAACTTCTGGAAAGTAAGGCATTGCGAATATATAGCTATACTATCTAATGAAGTAATTCCTGTATCTTAATCTCCTCAAATTAATTCAATTAGACCTACCTAGTCAAATTGGTATTCCTTCCTAATCTGGTTCGAATTGGTATTCTTTCATAATCCTTCCTAATCTGATCAAGTACAGCAGCTTCCTCTGCCTTGGTACTGTCCAGATATATTGGACTACTAATCCCAACACAGTACAGCAAGTGTGAGTTGTAGGTTAGGAGTTATGGAAATTGTAATCCAGCATATTTGTAGAGTACGAGGTTGGGAGAGTATGTTTCTATGGCTTACAATTTCCATTCTACAAACAGAACAGAATTCTGTTCGCTGAATTGGGTGTTTTCTATTGCAAGTACTTCAACTCTTCCAAAAAAGGTTTTCTTGTTTTGGAGGGGCTATTAAAAGTCATGTGGGGAAACTGCACAGAAAATGGTGAACTGGTGTTTTTTCTCACTTGTATTAGTAGATCACCTTAAGAGTCAAAATTAGGTATCTAATTCTATGCTTACATGCCTCAAAATAAATCAATTACTTAACACCACTGCAATTATATGTCTGAACCTGCGGCTCCTTTTGTACTGAGCAGAATATCTAGCACAATGATGCAAAAGCTAAGCTATCTTACGGTGGTCTGCCATTTACATCAAAATCAAGGCTTTCCTCCTTTCCACTTTTTCCTCATAAAAAAATCTATGGGGTAGGAGTGGGCTGAGTGAGCATTTCTGATGTTGGTCAGCACTGCATATTTAAAATTCTTGCAATCCTTAGGTATTGAAGAAATGTAAGATCCTCCTGTGGTGCCATTTTCTCCAACATAGTTTTTAATCCCAGTGTAGTGGATGTAGGACGACAGCCTGAATTTTACAGGAGTTGTGAGTTTACTTACCAACACCAACATATTTGGTACCACAATGTAATCCGATTCTGATCCACTGGACATGTCTGCCTGGAAGTGGAATTGGCGATACTCCAAGAATGACAGTGTATCGTTGTCATGAAAAGTTATGTTCTCTTTCACTCTATATTCCCTGCAAGGAAGACACACCATGACTAAATCAACAGTCACATGTACTACCTGTATTGAGACGAGTTGGAGAGAAATTTTCCTTGCAGTTGAAACCCCAATAATGACTTTCCAACATTCAGAACCATAAAACCATATATGTGAAACAGACAACAAGGGTGAACCAGTTCAACCCACTCCCTACAGGAGTACATAACCATTTATCCTAAACCAGGCTGAAACATTTAATTCATTCACAGGTTCAGTTCAAGATAGGAAACCTGGTGCCCTTTTTTGTCCTGGTCTGCAGTTTCCTCTCAAACTTAAGGTCCACTGACCTTGACCTTCAGTTCTCAATGAGGCCTTTCCAATAAAGATAATGGTGTAACATGAAACATTAAAGTTGTAGTGTTTTCTTCTTTGTAGAATAATATGGGCATGATAAAATATGCAGTAAACAGCTTTTTGAGTAAGGAATTAATTTTCTCCAACATAGTTTTTAATCCCAGTGTAGTGGATGTAGGACGACAGCCTGAATTTTACAGGAGTTGTGAGTTTACTTACCAACACCAACATATTTGGTACCACAATGTAATCCGATTCTGATCCACTGGACATGTCTGCCTGGAAGTGGAATTGGCGATACTCCAAGAATGACAGTGTATCGTTGTCATGAAAAGTTTCCTTGGCTCTCTGGGCCCCAGACTGAGGTACTGATAGATGCCCCCCCGCCCCAACCCCCCCCCCCTCGAATAGCCCTATGAGTGTATGTGCCTTCAAGTCACCTCTCAAAATATGGCAATCCCATGAATTTCATTTCTCCATCTCTAATGCGCCAGGTCTTTAAATTTAGACCGCAAGCCTGAAGGCAGGAACCTTATCTTTGTAAACCGTTCAGAAAGACTCTTTTGGTTAAAAGGCAGAATATACGTACTTAAATAAATAATTTCTAAGAATAGAACCCAAACTCTTCCCTTTGGATTGGGCTCTTTTTCACCAGAGAACAGCTGGTGACTAAAAGGCAGGGTACATCTTGCATGCATGAGTCCCTGATGTGTATTAACTGACGCCAGTCAAAAAGGGTGCATGACTTAAGATCTGAATGGTAAGCTGCCATTTTGCACCTGCCTTTAGCAGGAGGAGGAATTAGGCTCACTTTTTTTTTTTTACAGACATTTCCTAAGATGTTCTGATGGGGACTTCTCAGGTGCTCGTTCAATTGCCAATCCAAAGGATTTTGTTTGATATAAAAGTATCAAAAATAATGACCAATAAAACTCATTATTCTCCAACATGATAAAAACAGTGTCAAAACACCACCATAAAGAATCCCATGGAGATCCTTCCTAGAAGATATTGGGTAACAGGCAAGTAATTTGATCCTGGGTCCTTCGGTTAGGCCAATACAATACTGTCTGTGGGAAAAATTGAGAGTGATCGCCATGGAATCCATGTAGGCCACTGTATGCGTTTCTTATGCGGGAGAGGTAGTGAATGTGCCCCTGAGATGAGCACAGTCCTATTTGCCTACACACTTGAGGTCCCTTAAGGGATTCTCCAAGGGTCAAAAGAGACACACACAAAAAGACCCAGCCTCATGGCTCGCCAGCAAAGTTTTAACAAAATTGGCAAACAGTGCAGCACATAGACCACTGGACACTCTCTTGCCTAGGACTCTGCCACTGGATGGTTGACCAGCCTCCGTAAATGGGTTGTGCCCTATATGCTTAGTGGGCAGAGCCAAAGTAAAAGATATTCAAATTTTTTGACACTGTCCACCTGTGGAATGTGTCTACTCTCAACTTGTCTTAAATTAAGTTTGGCCCTCAGACTGAAAGTGATTCCTCACCTTGGCTGCAGAACTGAAGAGGAGAAAACCAGCAAAACAGTTCTAGGGTGCAATAAATTCTATGATGTGGTGTCGTTAACTTTGGAAGGAAGTTTAAAATGCAATTTGCTTTTTAATAGTCTGCCATAATAGGAATAAAGACTATATTTATAGCAGGTTTATTCTATGGGACATTTATTTATTTATTTAGAACTTTTATATACCGGTCTTCTCACCTCTGATGAGGGACTCAGGCCGATTTACAACAGAGGGGTTCACACACAATAGTTAAAACATCACATCCTATAAAACTCTAATATAAAACACATTAAAATACAGTCATATAATTACATAAGACCAAGTCATCTGAATAAAATCACAATCCATCACCATCCATCCGTGTGATCAAGGGTTATTGACTCACTCATCAAATGCCAGGTTCCAGAGCCAGGTTTTCACCAACTTTCTAAAGGTCAGGAGGGAAGGGGCAGCTCTAATCTCCAACGGGAGAGAGTTCCAGAGCCGGGTAATTCATCCTCACTCATCCTCGGGTAATTAACACCACATATTGACTCCTGGCTTTCTTCTGCCCTAGTCCCTACGAACTCAGCCTGGCAGGTATCACAGAGGAAAGCTTGTAACCCACTCTCTTGGTAAACAACCCCAAAGGAGCAGCAGTTAAGATCACTATAGGCTACTCGCCCATCACCCCAGGCAGAGGGTGGATGAAACAAGTCACCGGCTATTGAAAAAATGCCAGTACAGAATGGGATATTCAAGAATTAATTCTAAATGGGGATGAGCAGGCTGAGACTGATCCCTTCAGTAGTCTTGCACTTAAAGTCTGCTTATAAGTTTCAGTGGAGAAAAGTGCTAACAATCTGGAATCTTCTACACAGGTCTGCTCTCAGCACTGAAACCAAGGGGGCAAATGCCACAGAAATATCCGCTATGGTTAAGAAAGAAAAGAGCCTCCAAGAAAATGGATAACTGGTTTTCCCTATGTCAGTGATGTGAGTGTGGCAGATTAAGCAGCTCAGTGGATAACCCTTTACACTATGTGCCATGCTAATCCAGACGCTTTGGGTCTTGGCAGGAAGAAGGATAAATTACTTTACATCTAATCTCTGGGGGAAAGAAATAAAAGAAATTATGTTAAGAAGCTTTTACATCACCTACTTTCGCTGTACATGGTGACAATGCATATGTCCAAACCCCAAAAATATGCTAAGAAGCTACACAGACCAAACATAGACCAAGAACAAGCTTGAGATTATGCTGGCAGCTAAACCTGCTGGGAAATTCATGAGCACGTGCAACAATTTTGCTGGATGCTTGCAGTTCTGGAAAGTCTTTAAGGATCCCCTCAATTAACCTGCTCTGATTCTTTCAGAGATGCCTTCTGAATTGCAAAGCTGGTCAGGGGAACCTCAGTGCAGAGCTAGGCAAGAGAAAGCCTCACAAATGAGAGCCTGCAGAATATCAGCCCATTTACTGCGTCCCCCTCTATGTGTCTACTTATTAAAATAGTTGTATCCTACACTGTATCCAAAGATCTCAGGGTGCCATACAATAAAATAAATTAAAACAATAACAATAACATAATAACTAGAAATATTATTATGTTTATGTTTATTTATTAACCCGCTTTTTCTCTCCACAAGGAGACTCACAGAAGCCGTATATTAAACGCTTTACCAGTTAAAACCAGACAATTTGAAAATAGTTAAGACAAGTTACACTAATACCAACCATAGCACATGTGCAAACTGGATGAAATCAATTAGACCCAAAAGCTTTAATAAAAAGCCATATTTTGATTTGGCATTAGAATGACACTAATATTATACCAATCCGCCTCTGGGACAACACTTTTCCCCATTGGTCTCTGGTGCCCTGGCTTAGAAAAGAAGCAAGTGGGGGCAATGTATTTGTATAAATCAATGCCAAGCAACTTGGGAGACTCCTTGGAGGCATTTAAACAGAGGCTGGATGGCCATCTTTCAGGGGTGCTTTGAATGTGATTTTCCTGCTTCTTGGCAGGGAGTTGGACTGGATAGCCCACGAGGTCTCTTCCAACTCTATGATTCAGGTTGAAATCCTCACTGAGGTATTTAACTTATTTAGACACTTTAGGGCAGATTTCTTTCCTTCCACTCCCACAATCTATCTCACAGGGCTGTTGTAAATATAAAATGGGAAAGAGCAAGCCATGTACACCAACTTATACTGGGGTAAAAGCAGGGTAGATGTTTGACTAATAAAGTAAATCCATACAAATGGAAGAAAGTTATTTCCCCCTTCCATCTCTTATAATAATACAACTTGAGACCATCTAAGTAAAATGAGAACCAAATTCTTTTTAATCTAGATCATAGTTACATGTGGATTTAAGTCCCATAAAATGTGATGATAAATTTAAGAGGGATTAAACCAATCAATGGACAGGAAGGCTTTTACCACTTAGCAGCCACAATGACTAGATGAAACCTACAGGACAAGGCTAACATGTTGTTGTTCCCCTTCAGTCTTTTTCAACCAGGAGTGGGCAAATTTTGAGGCAACACTGTCCCACTTTTAGTTCATCTTTGGAGCCACCATTTTTGGGCGACCAGAATTGACATTTCACTTGTGGTTGCATTTTGAATATTTGGGTGGAGCATCCCAAAATAACAAAACACAAGCCCACTAAGTTTTTTCAAATCATCTGAATGGGAGAGAAGCCCAAAAGAACTGGGAGGGGATCAGTTGAACTCCCGAGGGCTGGAATCCTCAAAAGGCCAGATTGAGCTCATGAGTCTCACGTCTCCTAACCCTGTCCAAGCGACATTTACTTGATCACTGTACAATACAGGATACTGAACAAGGCACAGCGTTTTGGTCTAATCCAGCTAGGCTTGTTCCATGTTTGTATACATGAGCACCCCAGAAAATTACAGTCAGAAATTATCTTTTTTTCTACAGTCTTCAGAAGGTTTCCAGGTAGCCTAGCATCTAGGAATGGACAGCTCAAATTCTGCTTAGCTTCAGTATAGTAGCAGCATCATATGTCTTCATAAACTAGAACCTTTTCTACACCTCCCTGTGGTTCTATGATGGTAGATGCAGAAGAATTTGGTAGTTTGGGAGCAAATGACATACTGCATGGGCTGGCTGAACAGATCAATTTGGTCAGTCGAAAGGCCGAACAGGGCATAGGGTTACAGCCTGTGCTTGACGGGGTTACACACCCCCTGAAGGAGCAGGTTCGCAGTCTGGGAATGACCCTGGACTCATCGCTGAGCCTGGAACCCCAGGTCTCAGCAGTGGTCAGGGGAGCTTTTGCACAATTAAAACTTGTGCGCCAGTTGTGCCCATACCTTGGGAAGTCTGACTTGGCCACGGTAGTCCACGCTCTGGTTACATCCCGTTTAGACTACTGCAAAACTCTCTAGGTGGGGTTGCCTTTGCCCGGAAGCTTCAATTGGTCCAACGAGCGGCAGCCAGATTACTAACAGGAGTGGGGTACAGGGAGCACACAATGCCTCTGTTACGCCAGCTCCACTGGCGGCCAATTAGCTTCCAAGCACAATTCAAAGTGCTGGTCTTGACCTATAAAGCCCTAAACGACTCCGGCCCAATTTACCTGTCCAAACGGATTCTCCCCTATGAACCATCAAGGTTATTAAGATCTTCCGGGGGGGGGGGGTTGCTCTCGGTCCCACCACCTTCGCAGTCGCGTCTGGTGGGGACGAGGGACAGGGCCTTCTTGGTGGTGGCCCCTAGGCTCTGGAACTCCCTCCCACTAGAGATTAGATCTGCCCTTTCCCTCCTATCGTTTAGAAAACAAGTAAAAGCCTGGCTTTGGAATATGGCATTCGATGACTGAGGCCACATGGAAGGATGGCAATGAATTGTGATTTCACCTGACAACCTAACCTGTGTAATGTTTATGATTGTATTTTAATGTACTTGTAATGTATTTTAATTGTATTATGAGGATGTTTTGTATCTTATTATTGTATCTGAATTTCATGCTGTAAACCGGCCTGAGTCCCTCTTAGGAGGTGGAGAAGACCGGTATATAAAAATTCTAAATAAATAAATAAATTTGTATTTGAAAATTAAATTTATGACAAGGATGTCTGAAATGGCATGATGATGCAATAAGTGATGACTACTCTCAATTATAATTTCTGAAGGTTGCAGGAGTTAAGTGTGTATTTAGAAGGTCCTAGAGCTCATTTCTTTGCAAGTATGTTGCACCTTTTATAAGCACTACTGAAGCGTAAAAAGACAACTACTGCACTTTTGCATAAGAGCTCTCATTCATTTCAATAGTGTTTGCACAGAAGATTGCCAA
Source organism: Anolis sagrei (assembly GCF_037176765.1). NCBI lineage: Eukaryota > Metazoa > Chordata > Lepidosauria > Squamata > Anolidae > Anolis > Anolis sagrei. The sequence goes on along the minus strand of NC_090034.1, from coordinate 40,700,765 downwards.
TGGATTCTGTCATTGCCCTTTGCATTTCTTTCTATAGTCAACTGCATTTACATAGAGGTATCAAATCTAAACACAGATGAAGCCAGAGAGAAAAAAATCAAACCTGTATACATAAGGGCCACGTTGGTTCACTACCGGCTTTTCCCCACGGAGAATGTCATCGGGATTCAGTACTTCAAATAAATAGATGGACATGTAGAATGGCACTGGGATATCTTTCCATAATTCAAATGCCATGCCATTTGGCTCCAGCCTCACGTTCTGCAATGACAAGCAAGGATTACATTAGTGGAACAGGATGCAATCTGAAAGTGAGTCTCCAAGCTTGGAATATATGTTGGCTTCTTTCATTTGAAATATTTTATTTCCTTCTGTCCTTCCTTCCAAAAAGGTCAAGGTGGCTAAGTAAATCCCGATTCCTTCCCCTGCCACACCAATCCCAGACCATTCATGAAATGTAGCACCACTCAGGTATTTGCTTTCTTTATCAAGACCCAGTACATTTATCCTATTAAAGAACTCCTATAAAAATGTTCTGACTATGAGAGAGGAGGTAAGGAGGTGCTTCCTAGTTGGCATAAAGGCCAACCACTCCACTGGTACTCTCTGGTACGTTGGAATCAGAGATAATTTGTTCAGTTTGGAAGCTCCTTATTTTGCTCAAAGGGAGAAGGAAGGACAGTGTACCTTCATGGCTGTCTCAGCGCGTAACTGTGCATAGCCATCCTTGCCCTCACTTAAGAGCTAGTATTGCTAACACACGATGTAATGTCCAAGGACCAGGCCTCACTTTACCTTCAGTGAAACCATCCTATGCTAATTGCTGTCAGAGATAGTTTTAGTAGTATCTCTGAAGCTTTATTTCAATTAGCATACTTAGGGAATTATTTGAAGTCTAGCATTAAGGATGTAATTTAGTTTGTTATCATACCTAGCCATCGCTGCCCATTCTTGACATGCAAAATCTGTTCTGAGACAGCTGCTTCTCCTGCTTGATGGTGGAACAGGCCCAAATGTAACCTCATGGGTTGAGGGCATTCCTGCTGCTCATTTAGGTGATGCAATGTTGGTCCAAGGGAAGAAGGTGTCTACTGTTGTCAGCAGAAAACATTTGATTTGCCATGGTCCTATTACATAGATGGTTTTCCCAATGTAAGATCAGCCTGTGCCAACCTAGATGTCTTGAATTACAACTCCTAACAGCCCCCACCAGAAACAGGTTTGGGAAGACTGTGCTAGGCTATGTTAGTTTCCTGGACAACTCCCAGAATCCCCCAACTAACATGGACATTGGTCAGTATCTGTTCCACATTCTGATACTTCTTGCCACCCGGCCTCTTTTTCTCAATTTGCATATGGCATGTGTATTTTGTACTGAGAGCAACAAAGTATTTCTGCTGATGCTCACAAAGCAATGAGTCAGCTGCTAAAGATCATTCCATAACACAAAACAATGACTGACGCTGGGCACATCAGACCATTGGACTGCAACTACTTTCACCCCTCGCCACTGGCTACCGGGGTCAGATCTGAGAAGTGTTTCAAATCAACAGCATTTAGAGGTATATACACACATGTACACTATTCTGCCCTGTTCATTTGTTAAAGTTTGCTCCATCACTACAATCACATACTAATGAAAACCACACCTGTTAGATTTCCATCTCAGGCAGGCACAAAGACTGGCAGTTTGTTTCCACTTGTACATTTGATTTGGTTTATTTAGATTTCAATTGACACTGCTCTGAACAACACCAGAAATCTGTGCTACAGAGTTTGCAAGAACTGATCCTGCTTTCCCTGACACACCTCTCAAAAACAAGAGACATGTGGCATCACCCTTCATTTCTAATAACTCAGTTTCCTCCTTCCATGAGTTCACAGCTGTATCCTCTATAAATTCATTTACAATACTAATTTAGAGTTTAAGATCATGCCTTTCGACTTTAACTAAATCGTTCTCTGCATTTTTACAGCAAAATAATAGTAAAGTCTATGGTTTAGGATGTAAATGGTTCAATTCTTGGTATATCTTCTCAGGAATAAGCCCCCAAAGACACAGCCTCCCAGGCTACAAACCAGACCTCAACAAGTCAGTTCCAAAAGGATCTTATTTCTAATAAATTATTGAATATAAGAACAAAAGAAGTTACAAACTGGGTACATCCAGCCTATGAACTAGAAATACATATGCACCAGAAATATCTGGTGCCTAGACTCTATTCCTGGTGACTATAGTTTTCGTTAACTGCACATTACCCAGATGAGCCTTCCCCAATTGACACCCACCACATCAGAGCTGGAACAGTTCCTTTTTATTATAAAATTAACAAGTGGCCAAAATCTGCTTCCTTTTCCTTTTGAATAAAAGAGAACACATCTTCTCTGCCTTCTGCATCACAGGTCTTCATATCTTTCCATAACAGCTACCATCCAGCCTGAAGTCCCTAAACAGAGGTTTAACCAATTTTGGACATACCCTGAGACAACATGACTTGCTGGGGGAGAAAAATAACGCTTGGGAAGTAGAAAGCAATGGGAAAAGAAGGAAACTGCACTTCAGGTGAATGGATTCAGTTAAGGTAATTCAATCAATGCATTTATATTGGTACAAAATTTTCTGCTAAAGAAAGACATCAACTTCATTAACTGAGCTATCCCTGTATGTGAAACAGGCTTTCTCTCTGATGCAAGAGGTCAAGCCAGATCCACTCCTATTGATTTTTCACTGGACAATTACAACCATACAAGCCAGGATCCTGTTGTCTTCTTACACATCCTGTTGGCAAATTTCCCTACAGAAGGAGTTGGGACATTTTTTGCCCAATTCAGAACTGCCACATTCCATTCAAGGCTGCAGAAGCACAGTTGCTTTGGGATGAGCATTGTGCATGTTGTTACATCTGTGCATTTGGTTGCACACTCTGTTGTATAATGTGGCAATTCCATGAGATCAAAGTTACATTCTGTCCACTTACTGCTGGATCGCAACCATTGGTTCATCTTTCTTTTGATTGTTAAGCATTTTCTGGGAAAGTGCTTTGGAGAATTCAGTAGGCAGAAAAGCTACAGGAAATATTAAGCAATAACGTTAAACAAATAGGACTGAACTTATCTGTGTGGTTTCTGCTTCTGCAAGACAACACCTCTATTGTGAGGCAGCCAGTATACCATGAATCACAGGAGATACAGCCTGTGACATTTCAACATAAAGCTGTGTCCACGTGTACTTAAGATAAGCAGAATATCCTTCACAGCAACAGAAGTGCAATAACACAGGTAGTGTTTTTTAGGGGAATGATAAGAGAACCCACTCTTGACAAACCCCCTAAATAAATAGAATTAGTTTTGCAGGAAGAAATTAATCTCAGCAAAACTCATTCATTATATTCCCCCATTGGCCCAAATATACAAAAGAAAGTGAAAAAACATAGAAGAGCAGGGGAAGGCCAAGATATTTTTCAACCTGAAATAGAGCACTGAACAGTGTTCCTCTCATGGAAAAAGCTACTTTGCTCAACTGCAACTCGTAGAAACCCCTACCCAGCATGCTCATTTTGCGTAAGTAATGCTGGGAGGTCTAGTCCAAACAAATAATGTTCCCTAGCATTTCACATCAGCTAGAAAATCCCAGCAATTCCTCACCTACACATGCTCAGTAGATATTACTATGCCAGTTTAAAAACTAACGCTTGCCCTTTTGTGACATGCAAAACTTCTTCAAGGCAAGTGCCACATTATTCTGCATTTTTTTTCCAGACCACAGCTAGCATTACTTGCCTGGGTATCCTTCACTACATCAACCTATCTGACTCGGTCCGGGATCTCTCAAAAGGATGAAAGAGAAAGATCAGTTTAGATCTGATAAGATTAAATAAATCCTCTAGAATACTCTTAAATGATTTATTGCCTCGGGAATCCAGAACAACAACCTGATTTTCAAAGCTGAAGAAGAAATCTTGCATTGACTTGTGGGCTTCCCCGAGGTACCTAGTGAGGCACTCTGAGAACAGGATGCATCTTTGGTCAGATCCAAAATTTGGGAGGTTCTGGGAAGCTGGAATCTTCCAAGCAACATTTTCAAACTCTACTTCAGCAGGCACTTCTGATCTTTTAATTGCACCATAGAAGTAAACTTTCGAAGCCTACTGTCTATTTCTGCATTTATGAACTCTGAAACTCTTCAAGCAGAGAACCGAGATCCTGGAAATGTTCCTCCTTTATGTGGATGACCCCTTCTAACCTATCAATGACTAGGCACCGTCGGAGCTGCTAGAACCTAATTACTGGTTTACACAAAATATGATGAGTTTCCTCTCAATGAGAGATGCTGAAATGGAGACCTGATGAAATGAGATGGAGATCATTAAAATGTCTAACTTTCTGACTATTACTAGTTTGCTAGAACCCGTGTGAGGCAGTCAACCCTGTGCTTTTCATATATCCTCAATCTCTATTGGCAGTATAGTTGTGAGAACCCAAGTCAGCTATCAATATAAGAATTAAAAGTGTTTGCCTGTCTGTTTGTACCACAAAGGCTGTTATGGCCCTCTTTGATGTCTGTGGATTGGCTATTGCTAGGTGAGGTAGCCCTCTGCAATGTCACTGGGAAGGTTATTAGGGAAAGCAAAGTAAAAAGAAAAGAAAGAAAAGAGAAAGGAAGAAGGTGTATGGGGGAAATGGAGGAAGGAAAGAGAGCTGCAAGAAGACCCTGCCCACCATTGACAGAGTGCTACCATGGGAACATTGTGAGGTAGGCCCTCTGGAGGAGAGAAAGTAAGTGGCCAGGGGTCCCACTGACACCTGGGCATCGCTGGGGATATATGCTAGTATCAATATAAAGATTACTAATCACAGAGGTGCGTAAAAACACTCCTGTATTTTTGTATTTGGCAAGTGGGCAGCTGCTGTCCCCAATCTGCCAATCTGCTCCCATTCAATGGCAAGGGGGCAGTATAGCTGATGTAGTTATATTCTATTAAAGTACATTATTTTGCCAGTGCCTACAGAGGAAAATACCCACGCAAAAATCCCTGTTAATTTGACACATTTTCTGCGTGTTTTGATGATGTTTTGATGATGTTGATAATTATGTATTTGGATTTTATTGTATGTTGTTTTTTGCACCTTTTCATGTTGTACACCGCAATGAGTCGCCAGTAGGCTGAGAATTGCGGTATATAAGCGTAGTAAATAAATAAATAAATAAATAACCCACACCCAAGGCATCCAGAGCAAATGACAGATCCTTTGAGTTGGCAGCCTCCTTAGGAAGCAAGGTCATATGAGTAAACCGATTTCGCCACGCCACCAAAATAAAAGTCACAAGACCAGTGCCATGCAAACGAGAAGAAAAAAGACCTCATTGTTGTTCAATTTTGCCCAGTAATTTGCTTTAACCTAACTTGAGCCAGAACTAACAGAGCAGAAAAGACACACTTCCTGACACGCTCTACTTGCACAGCTTGTGATTACCTTGGCTGTGGGTTGGGTTTTTTCTTTATTGTTCGTTCACTGCATTTCCTGCAACCATTTTGATAGCCTATGTGTACATATGATTTAGTTATAATATTGAGTCTCTCTGAGTCTCCTTTCTGGAGAGAAAAAGTGCAATATAAATTGACATTATTATTATTATTATTATTATTATTATTATTATTGAGGCAATGACTTTGCAAGCACAGAAATGTTCCTTTATGGTAAATTTTATGCCAACACTATTTGTTCAATGTCTCCACAGTTAAAAAGTAAAGACCCAAAAGATGACCATTAACCCAACACTTGCTACATAGTGAGTGGAAGTAACTCTTTACAAATGAATAGGGAATATTTGTACTTACATTTTCCATCTAGCCTGTAACAGATGTCACTCCCCTGCCTCCAAGTGTCAGTGGCTCAAACAATTGTCTAGGTCACTTCTCTCTACATCTAGCCTTGACAGCATATCCCTAACAGAAACCAATATCAGAAGTATTTGGATCAGACCTGGAAATGGTGCAGCCTTCCAGATGGGTTTGAACTGAAACAACCCACATTCCTCATCATGGAGTATGCAATCCAGTAACACTGGAAAGATATACGATTCCATCCCTGACTTAAAGCCAATTTCACAAAATGTATGAGGGTTTTTTTTTGTCCTATAAGGAGTGGTTTGAAAAACTACAATGTATGAGATAACAAGCAAGTAAGCAAGGCGGGCACGTTGACAAACCATCACCAAAGAATCTGATTGAAAAACAACTTATGTTAATTTCACAGAGGATCCAAGCTCCAGCAAAAGCCATAACACAAAAGGCCAGTATGCTACAAAGTTGGGGCACCTGGTTAGAACCAAGGAGATCTGAATACAATGCCCTATTTGTTCATGAAGCACACTGTAGAAGGAAGCCCTGAGCCAGTCCAAACCCTCAACCTCTCTCTGCCTGCCTTATATTACAGAGCTGCTCAATACAAAGCAGTTTTTGGGTGTTTTTTCCCAGTGTGACTGGTACCATGTTTAGGTCCATTGGCTACAACAGTTTCTTTCTTTCTGGAAATTCACAAGGGACTGGTGGTTCAGGGACCATCACTTTGACACAAACCAAAGCTCCTTGGAAAAAGGGCAGCATGGCAAATGGAATAAGGCATTAGCAACAAATTGTTGAGTGTATCCTCAGGTACAGTACGTTTCTGAACCTCTCAGTACAGGGACAAACATTGGGAGACACTCACTGAGGGCTCCAGGTGCTTTTTATCTTGATGCCAAGGAATAAGTGACACTTCCTTGCCACCCCCTCTGGTACAGTGACAGAAATTAACCAGCTTGGCAGCTAAATCTTGTTTTACTGCAGACTGACTCTATCACAACCTAGGGCAGCATGTAAGCTAAGAGCTTTGTAACCCAGACAATTCCAAGAAGTCATCCCTAACTCATCCCCAACAATCTGCTGCTTCTCACCACTGAGTTTAAAAAAAGTTTTGTGGCAGTTCAAGAGAGCAAGAAATCCACCCCTGAATGCCAAGCGCAGGAAATAAAAAATAAGAGCTATCTTGGTGCTCTGCTTGAAAAATTGAAAACCTTCCTCCCCTGGTCTAGAGCTCTCCAAATTTCCCAGGGGCTTGGGCATTCTGGGAGCCAAAGCCAAAAAAGGGACTTTCTCAAGCTTTGCTGAAATGAAGGGTGCATCTACAGTAGAGAATTAATGTAGTTTGACACCACTTGAAATCCTGAGAGTTGTAGTTTGGTGAGGCATCATCGCTCTTGGGCAGAGACAGCGAAAGACCTTGTAAAACTATAACTTCCTGGATACCATAGCATTGAACCACAGCAGTTGTTGCCATTGTTGTTGCTGTTATTATTATTATATACGTATAACTCGCTTTTATCTTGATGGAGACTCAAAAGTGGCTGACAACTAAAAAAACTATGAAGTTTAAAATCTACAACATAACAGCATTTGACAGAATAGAATTAAACAAACCATTCAATTAAAACCCTTTACAACACTTAAAATCATTTTAAAAATACTAAAATATTAAAATATCCTACAGCACCCCCTCTGGCTCGCTCTTAAGAACTTTTTTCATTCAAATCCTGCCTGGATAAACAGTAACAATTGAGTCAGAATAATTCTATAATGGTTATATCCACTGAACCATCAGAAAGCAAAGGTGTCACTACCTCTAACACTCATCTAGGACAATTTAGGAGTTTTTGGGATTGTGAATGCTCAGCCTGCATAAGACCGATCATTAGAGACTAATAAACTGATTACACTGCTCAACACACATTTTGGTGCCTCAAACTTTCTGGGAATACGAAACCTGCTAACTCAAAAAATGGCGATAGTTTTCCCCTCATCAGTGTGTTGATACAGAACATATGAATAATAATAATAATAATAGTAATAACAATAATAATCTTTATTTATATCCTGCCCCGTCTCCATAAGGACTTAGGGCAGCTTACAACAGAATAAAGTCACAATACATACATAAGCAAAATCCCAAAAGACGTAATATATAAGCAATAATTCATAAACAAAAAAATAATAAAATCACAATAAATAAATACACAGGTTAAAATTGTACTGTGTTGTCACCCTCTGCTCACCTATGGAAAATCATGTTAACCATAAGAAATCTGTGCTGATGCAGTCTATCCCATGCAATTTTCTGAATCAGTGACCCAAATAACTCTGGGAACAGGCCTAAAAATCAAGGATTGTTTGTATGGGCTGTGTTATAGCATGAGGCCAAGCAGGTTATACCCCACTTTGTGTGTATTTACACCATAGAATGAATGCAGTTTGACATCACTTGCGCTGTCACGACTCAAGGCTATGAAATCCTAGAAGTTGCAGTGGAACTCCAACTCCCATGAAACCATAGCACTGGTCCATGGGAGCTCAAGTGGTATCAAACCTGCATTCAGTAGGTGTGTGGCACACCCAATAAAGCAGCTGCAGGTGTGCTGGCTAGAAGAGGCCTACTCCACTTAGGCAGAAAAAAAATGAAATGCAAAGATACAGAATGGGTGACGCCTGGCTCGAGAGCAGTATGTGTGAAAAATATCTTGGAGTCCTTGTGGACAACAAGTTAAACATGAGCCAACAATGTGATGCGGTGGCAAATGAAGCCAATGGGATTTTGGCCTGCATCAATAGGAGCATAGTATCTAGATTAGTGGTTCTCAACCTGTGGGTCCCCAGGTGTTTTGGCCTACAACTCCCAGAAATCCCTGCCAGTTTACCAACTGTTAGGATTTCTGGGAGTTGAAGGCCAAAACATCTGGGAACCCACAGGTTGAGAACCATTGATCTAGATCCAGGGAAGTCATGCTCCCCTCTATTCTGCCTTGGTTAGACCACACCTGGAATATTGTGTCCAATTCTGGGCACCACAATTCAAGAGAGATATTGACAAGCTGGAATGTGTCCAGAGGAGGGCGACTCAAATGATTGAGGGTCTGGAAAACAAGCCCTATGAAGAGCGGCTTAAAGAGATGGGTATGTTTAGCCTGTAAAAGAGAAGGCTGAGAGGAGACATGATAACCATGTATAAATATGTGAGAGGAAGCCACAGGGAGGAGGGAGCAAGCTTGTTTTCTGCTTCCCTGGAGATTAGGACGTGGAACAATGGCTTCAAACTACAAGAAAGGAGATTCCATCTGAACATTAGGAAGAACTTTCTGACTGTGAGAGCTGTTCAGCAGTGGAACTCTCTGCTCCGGAGTGTGGTAGAGGTTCCTTCTTTGGATGCTTTTAAACAGAGGCTGGATGGCCATCTGTTGGGGGTGCTTTGAATGCAACTTTCCTGCTTCTTGGCAGGGGGTTGGACTAGATGGCCCATGAGGTCTCTTCCAACTCTATGATTCTACTCAGTCCAAGCCGAGGACAAGTTCCTGGTATCGATATCACTGGGTTTGACAACGAGTTTCAGATGTGTGGACCCGTGGCCGTTTGGGAGCGGGTTGCAACTGTTTCCAGGTACATTCCCTCGACAGCGTGCGTCAACTGGCGTGCTGTGGAGGGAGACAGCTGCTTTCGAGGCACGCCTGGAGCGGCTGGAAGGAGGCCCGACGTGCAGTAGGGCCTATGCCAAAGCAGCCGGCTGAGGCGGGTGGGAGTCTGGAGGGAATGGCTCGCTATGAAGGCACGCCGGGAGGATTCCCGCCAAATTCGGAGCCTGCGGGCACGGGGAGAACCGCGCGGAGGGGCTTCACGGGTCTCATCCGGGCCCTTTCTCCCCTTCAGGTCTCATTTTGGTCCTTCCTCCCTTTCAGGTCTCATCCGGGTCCTTCTTCCCCTAGGTTTCATTAGGGTCTCATCCGGGTCCTTCCTCCCCTTCAGGTCTCATTAGGGTCTCATCCGGGTCCTTCCTCCCCTACAGTTCTTTTGGTTCTTCCTCCCCTTCAGGTCTCATCCGGGACTCTCGGCTATGGCTCCTGCTTTGCCTACCACTCCCAGAACCCTCCGGTCCGCGTCTTCTGCCTCCCTCCCTGACCCCCTCCCCGCCCTTCCTTACCTTGACCACTTGCTCCTTGACGATGCGGGGCACCAGCACGATCATGGCGATCCCGCAGGCCAGGCAGGCCAGGCCGGCCACGCCCAAGCCCACGGCCGCTCGCAGAGGGAGGCAGCACCCGCCCATGGCCACCAGTCCAACACACGCCACCGAGGAGCCCCAGCCCAGGATGTCGCTCCGGCATTACAAGCCGCAGGAGCCTCGCCGGGCCCCATTTACGGCCGCCAAGCGCCAGCCCCCCCACCCCCGCTGCCCTCCCTTCCCCGGCCCGCCCGCCCGCCCGCCCCTTTTCCTGAGCCTCAGCTGGGCTGGGAGGGGCGGGGAGGGGCGGGGCGGGGCGGGGCCAAAGCAAGCGCCCGCCTGCGCCCCCTGCAGGCCAAAACCCAGGGGAACGCAGGCTAGATTAGAACCACCTCATTGCATTAAAGGTAAAGGTTGTCCCCCCCGCTGACATTAAGTCCAGTCGTGTCCGACGCTGGGGGTTGGTGCTCATCTCCATTTCTAACCCAGCGTTGCCCGTAGACACCTTCAAGGTCATGTGACCGGCATGGCTGCATGGAGCGCCGTTACCTTCCCACCGGAGCAGTACCTATTGATCTACTCACATTTGCATGTTTTCGAACTGCTAGGTTGGCAGTTTCAGAAAAAACATCTATTTCTGTTTTTGACAGTGTGGCAAGTTCTTGGTGGTATAGGTATACCAAATCACCTTGTCTCTCTCCTGAGGAATCTGTATGAGGACCAAGTAGCATCAGTAAGAACTGACCATGGAACAACAGACTGGTTCAAGATTGGGAAAGGCGTACGGCAGGGTTCTATACTCTCCCCCAACCTATTCAACTTGTATGCAGAACACATCATGCGATGTGCAGGGCTTGATGAATGCAAGGCTGGGGTAAAAACTGCTGGAAGAAACATTAACAACCTCAGATATGCAGATGACACCACTTTGATGGCCAAAAGCGAGGAGGAGCGGAGGAGCCTTCTAATCAAGGTGAAAGAAGAAAGTGCAAAAGCTGGGTTGCAGTTAAACATTAAAAAAACCCAAGATTATGGCAACCAGACTGATTGATAACTTTCAAAGAGAGGGAGAAAACGTGGAGGCTGTGGCAGACTTTGTATTTCTAGGCGCAAAGATTACTGCAGACGCAGACTGCAGCTGGGAAATCAGAAGACGTTTACTTCTTGGGAGGAGAGCAATGTCCAATCTCGATAAAATAGTGAAGAGTGGAGACATCACACTGGCAACAAAGATGTAACCTATGTTTTTAGCTGATATTGTATGTTTTAAGGCACTGTGGAGGTGCGATTGTAAGCTGCCTTGAGTCCCCCTCAGGGTAGAGAAAGGCAGGATATAAATAAGGTAAATCAATAATAAACACCAGTGCTTATCATAAACCCCAGAGCCCTGCAGGAGGCAGCCACAGGATTTAAAATGGATAGACACTAGCCTAGTGTGATGAGGTCCATCATAAACTGTATAATAAAAGTGAAGATATGTATGTATATATTAGGCATGGGCAAACTTGGGCATTCCAGATATTTGGACTTCAACTTCCACAATTCCTAACAATCTGTGTGGGAGTTGAAGTCCAAAACAACTGGAGGGCCCAAGCAGGCATGTAGCCAGGGGGGGGGCTCGGGTGGCTTCAGCCCCCCCCCGAAATTCTCATGGTGGTTCGCAAAAAGGCCTTACTGGTGCATTATTTAAACTGTTATGTTTATTAATATCATGATTTGATCACCATTCTCAATATATCCCATATGTATGGGGGTATTGGGGTAATGATACAAAAGGTTTGCTAGGCTAGACCCTCTTTCACTCAGACTCAGCCCCCCCCCGAAACTCAGCCCCCCCCCCGAAACCCCCCCTGAAAATTTTTTAGCCCCCCCCGAAACGAAATCCTGGCTACGGGCCTGGGCCCAAGTTTGCCCATGCCTGGAATATATTCATGTTTCAGGGATCTGGACCAAAGCTGTCACACAAACCCCATCCTGATCCAACTAAAAATTCTGGATGGGCTGGGGGTTTGGACAGAGGATGATAGGAGTTGTAGTCCACTCACATCCAGAGAGCTATGTGTCTCCCATCCACAATGGATCTGGACCCCCCTTGGTACACACCTCCATCATGATCCAACTTGAAATACTGGCAGGATGCTGTTGGTAATTTGGGGGGGGGGGGGGCTGATACAGGATTATGGGAATTGTAATCCACCCTTACTTACTTAGGCGACCACTCATTCAAGTATGATGGCCTTCCAAGAGTAGGGTCTTGGCGGTGGGTCTGTAGGTGACTATGGAGCCCTATTCTTGATCTGCATGTTCTTCCACAGTGAGGACATTAGTTTCCAGGTGAAAGGCAGTCCCAGTCAGGGTTGGCTTGACACATTTTCCTCTTGGCATGTTTCTCTCTTTCCCCTTCCATTAGTGCCTCTTCAGATTCTACAGCATGCTGGTCACAGCTGACCTCCAGCTGGAGCGCTCAAGGGCCAGGGCTTCCCAGTTCTCGGTGTCTATGCCAGAGTTTTTAAGGTTGGCTTTGACCCCATTTTTAAATCTCTTTTCTTGCCCACCAACATTCCGTTTTCCATTCTTGAGTTCGGAGTAGAGCAACTGCTTTGGGAGATGGTGATCAGGCATCAGGACAACGTGGCTTGTCCAGCAGAGTTGATGGAGGAGGAGCATCGCTTCAATGCTGGTGGTCTTTGCTTTTTCTAGCACACTGACATTTGTCTGCCTGTCTTCCCAAGAGATTTGCAAAATTGAGTTGTAGGTTTTTTGGGCTGTATGGCCATGTTCTAGAAGCATACTCTCCTGATGTTTTGCCTGCATCTATGGCAGGCAACCTCTGAGGTTGCCTGCCATAGATGCAGGCGAAACGCCAGAAGAGAATGCTTCTAGAACATGGCCATACAGCCCAAAAAACCTACAACAACCAGTAATTCTGGCCATGAAAGCCTTTGACAATACATTGATTTGCAGAATTTTCCCAAGGCAACACTGTTAGAATCGTTCCAGGAGTTGAGTGTGACGTCTGTAGACAGCCCACGTTTCGCAGGTGTATAGCAGGGTTGGGAGAACAAAAGCTCTATAAACAAGCTCCTTGGTCTCCCTACAGATGTCCTGATCCTAAAACACTCTCTGCTTTGTTAGAAAAAAATGCTGCACTTGCAGAGTTCAGGCAGTGTTGTGTTTCAATGTCAATGTTGACTTTTCTGGAGAGGTGGCTGCCAAGGTAGCGGAAATGGTCAACATTTTCTAACATTGCACCATTAAGCTGTATTTCTGGCAATGGAGAGGGATTGGCTGGTGCCTGGTGGAAGAGCACTTTGGTTTTCTCAATGTTCAGTGAGAAGCTGAGCTTCTTGTATGCAAAGGTGTTTAGAGTGGCTTGTAGGTCTTCTTCTGAATGTGCACAGACTACGTTGTCATTGGCATATTGGAGTTCTATAACAGATGTTGTGACCTTGGTTTTAGCTTTCAGTCTGCTGAGGTTAAATAGCTTGCCATCTGTCCAATAGATGGTTTCCACTCTGGTGGGAAACTTCCCATCAACAAGATGAAGTATCAATCCAATTGGTTCGATCCTTTAAAAATCTGACTTGGCTGCAGTACTTCCAACTCCGCGAAACATACAAACACGATGAGAAGATAGGCTTCGAAGAAAGAACCACACCCTGGGAAGTTATTCTGAAAACAGGGAAAAAAGCTATTACGAAACTTTACAACCAATTACTATCTTGGGAAACAGAAACTGAGGAAATCAAAAACTGCATGATTCTCTGGGCTAAAAACATCGGACGTCCAATTAAATTACATGAGTGGCAGCTGATATGGCGAAAGAAGTTAAAATACACCTACTTCTCTTTGCTAAAAGAAAACTGGCTGAAAACCTTCCACCGATGGTATTTAGCACCGTATAAGCTGAGTCAAATGTACCCAAATTATCAAAACACGTGTTGGAAATGTAAGGCCCATCCCGGCACTTACTTCCATATGTGGTGGACCTGCCCATAGGTCCAGAAAATTTGGACAGAGCTCCAAGCAGAATCACAGAAAATACTCAAGAAACGTTTCCCCAGAAAACCAGAGTATTTCCTACTAGGGCTGACGGATGATGACTTCCATCTCAACAATAATGAAGACATTCTATGGACATACATCTCCACCGCAGCGAGAACAGTCCTGGCAAGACACTGGAAAGACGAGCATACTCCCAACATCGAAGAATGGATAGACAAAATCTCGGAAGTGAGAGATATGGATAAATTGACGTTCCTTTTGAGACCCAGTTCCGGAGGTCCAGTCAGTATAACAGACTGGTCTACTTTCGATGAATATGAAAGACAGAGATATAAATAATGAGAGGAAGCAAAAAGAAGAGACACAGATGAAATGATCCTCAGACAGTAAGGTGCAAAACAATTTAAGAAATTTAAACTAGACCTCGGGAGAGAAACTGAGAATACTCTGTAAGGAATCCAAACGGAAGTCGCTTTTAAATCCCCCACCCCCCTCACTCTCACTCACCAAAGGGCAGGAGGAGGTTAAAAGTTCCCTAAGAGACAAAATTACCTATTGCCTCTGTCTATACTCTATAGGTCAACATGACTGTCACTTAGGTCAAGGTCATAAGGTTGATATTTCTACCTTGATTCTTTTTTTGACTCCGGTATGGTGTATATTGGAATGTTGGACAGGCATTATTTTTATGTACCCATAAGAAAGTCATTAAAAGTAATAATACCCAGGGAACTTCCTCCCCTAACCGATCCATCCGTATCTCCCTCAGCGACCATTGCCCCCCCCTCCCCTTACCGTCCCCCCTCCCCTTGTATCTCACCACTACCCCATCCTCCCCTCTACCCTCTCTCCCCCTTCTCCCTTCCCATCTGTCTCAATCATTGTATTTTGTATTTTGTAATTTCTAAAATTAATAAAGATTATTTATAAAAAAAACAAACAAGATGAAGTATCATAGCAATGAAGATGGAAAATAAGGTTGGGGCAATAATACATCCCTGTTTGACAACCTCTGTCTTTCTAATAAACAGCATTAAGAAATACCTAACCCTGCGAATGCTAGGTTGATACTAATCCAGATAGTGGTTCTACGTGGAAAGGGAGGGTGGTGGCATCCATCCTGTTGTTTATCTCAGATAATGTATAGAGTCACCTTTGTTTGGACGCAGCGTGTATCTCCACCCTAATGTGGGTGGGAAAGTTATGAAAGCAATCTGCATTTCTTCACATTTTGTAGAAAATGATATTTTCTCCCTCAGCAAGCCTGCCTTGATACACCTACTTTTTTTTGTCATGTCAAGAGTGACTTGAGATACACCTACTGAAATGGCTTCTTTTAAAGGCATAGGAGCCCTGATCTTTTATTCATCTGGCCACCCCACCTATATCAGGTTTTTTTTCTCTTATTAACATCTCCAAGCCCAAAGAGGCTTGCTCAGAATCAAGTCCCACTTTCGTAAATGAGACTTTAGCCCTAAATCAAGGTATACTTCATTAGAGTCATGCTACCAATTCTGGGCATGCTTCCTTTTGGCTTTTTGGATTCCTCCCCTTCTTCCATTCTTCTGGCTCCAGTCAATTAGGATTAATTATGACAGTCTATCTTTCACGTTATCTTTACATTCAAAGGATGTATGTTTACATTCTTTAATTTTACACTGAATTTTGATAACAGTAGTTCATGGTCTGGAGTACAGACTGCGCCTGGTCTTGTTTTTGCAATAATAATAATAAAGTTTCGTAACCTTCTGCTTCCAATGATGTAGTCTATTTGATTTCTATATTGACTATCGGCTGAATACATGTCCATGTATACAGCTGCTTGAAGAATGTGTTTATGATAACAAAAACTTGATCTGGTATATTTCAATGAGTTGCTCTTCTGTTTAATGTCTTAATCCTAGGCCAGATTTTCCCACAAACTTTTTTCTTCCCTGTTTTCTATTTTTGCATTCCAGCCGCACATGTGATCAATTTCCTTCTGGGCTCCAGCATAGACTCTTCCAGTTTCTTCATTCCCCTATGTAGGTAGAGCACAAACATGGATTAAGATTATTTTGATGGCTTTCCCCTGAAGTCCTATTGCTATGATTTGGTCAAACTTTTGCATTATATCCTTTGACTGCTTTTGCTACATCTCTCCTCACTATAAATGCCACCCCAGTTTTCTGTTGTGCAGCTTTGGACTTTCCTTCTGGCTCTATGCAGATCAATACCCGAAAGTCCTTACAATTGTCTTCATCCTCATTGTGGTCCCACCATAAAGATTAATATAAAGGGAAATTGTTTGATATGTCGATATCAGTGGTTCTCAACCTGTGGATCCCCAGGTATTTCAGCCTACAACTCCCAGAAATCCCAGCCAGTTTACCAGCTATTAGGATTTCTGGGAGTTAAAGGCCAAAACATCTGGAGACCCACAGGTTGAGAACCACTGACATACTTTAAAAGGTTGTAATTAAGTCTCCATCTCCTGGTCTTGGGTTTCTGATGTATGTAAATTTCCATGGGGCAATGGTCTGTATCCTTTTTAGGTAAATTTTTGATCTTATTGATGCTAGTTGTTAGTGATTTCGTGATCCAAACCATATCAATCCTGGACCACCTTTTAGGTCTATCAGAATAAAAAGTATAATCAATTTTTTTATGATGGTGTACTCTCCATGGATCTTGTAACAAGTACTCATCTTGCAAGTTGAGAAATATTGATGGGAGTTTCCCTATAAATTTAGCTTTGTTCTTCTTACATATTTTGGTTTTATCTTTTTCGATATCCATAGCTTCATTAAAGTCCCCCATTATCATCAAGTGGTCAAATTCTTGTTCTGAAAGGTTTTCCCTGAGTTTTTTAACATTCTGGGTGTAAATGTTACAGATTAGTGTTTTTTCCCTCCTATCTCGATCAGGATTCCTATCATCATACCTTTGTGATCTTTGAATGCTAGTTTTGCTGTGAATTTGTTATTGACATATATTACCAGTCCCCTATTTTTCTCTGATGCATCTGAATAAAATTCCCTCCCCAAACTCTTCTGTGTTAGATGTGCAATGTGTTTTTGCGAAATGTGCATCTCTTGTAACGCAATCAAATCATAATTTCCTGTCTTTATATGATTGAAAATTTTATTTCTTTTATTGGGAGAATTCAATCCGTTCACATTATTCAGATAACATTTAATTGTCACTGCCATTTCGCTCATCCTCTTCCTCTATCACCTCCAAATTTATTAAAGCAAAGTTGCTTGTCATGTCTGTTTTTTCTGAGGATTCCGTTCATGCTCTCTTTCCTTGATCCTTTTGCTCACTCATCTTGATGCTGTCCATATCCTTTTAAAACTTTTAATAAAAATCTTGTGCCTTTTCCTCAGATGTCAGCCAATATCGCTCATCTCTATAGGTAACCATGATGCCCTTCAATCTCTCCCATCTAAATTTAATCTGATGTTTTTAAAGTTATGCTGTTAAATACGCGTATTTTCTTCTTTTCATAATTATCATGGTCGGGAATTCTTTTAGTATTGCAATTTTCCTGTCCTTGTAGTAGATGGGCTTCTTGTTATTGAGTTTTAATATTTCATCCCTTATTCTTTTTCTTTTAAAGTGGACAATGACATCTCTGTTTACTTTATTACGGCGAGCATAATTGGTTAAAATTCCATAAATTCAATCTATGTTTTGTTCCATCGTCTCCTCTGGGCAGTCCAACATCTTAGCAGTGATCTGGATGATGATTTGTCTTATGTCCTCTTTATATTCTTCTAGTATATTTCATATAACACAGTATTTGTGTAACCAAAAGATACAGAGGATCTCAGAGGAACAGAGAGAATTATTAAATAAAGAAATATCAGAAGAGGAAATCAAGAGTGTAATTAAAAAATTGGATTAAAGTATGGCCCTTGGTCTGGATGGGCTGATGGCAGTTTATTATAAAACTTTACAAGAAGAATTACTGGGAAATCTCAAAACTTTAATGAATGAAATATTACTTAAAGGGAAAATCCCAGACACCTGGAAATCAGCAAACATAATAATGATTCATAAGGATAATACAGATCCCACGGATGTAACAAATCTGCTCAACACAGATTGCAAGATCTTCACTAACATAATTGCGGAACAACTAAAATCTTTATTAATTAATATGATTAAAGAAGACTAAACCGGTTTTTTACCCAACAGGTATATGAGAGATAACATCAGGATCATAATTGATACATTAGAATATTATGAGAGTCACAATGAGAAAGCATTAGCTATATTAGCATTAGATGCAGAAAAAGTGACTCTCTAAATTGGGATTTTTAAAAAATAATAATGAAAGAAATGGGCATTGGCAACAGTTTTCTGAATGCAATTCATGCAATTTATGAAGATGCGAAATTACTGGTAAATGGACAAGAAACAGACAAGATAAAAGTGGAAAAAGGAACAAAAAAAGATTGTCCACTATCCCCATTTATTGTTATATTATTATTGGAAGTCTTGCTGAATAGCATAAGGGAAAATAAGGACTTATGGGGCGTAAATTCAGTCATTGGCAAATGCTCTTATTTTGTAGCTTTCTTTAAACTACAAAATAAGAGCATTTGCCGATGACTTAATTTGCACAATAGAAGACCCGGTAGACAATATAAACAAATGGTTGGACAAAATAGAAAAGTTTGGGCTAGTATCGGGATTTAAAATAAATAAGAGGAAAACAATGATCCTAACAAAAACATCTTTAAAAATGACAAGAATTACTGCAAGATATTACAGAATTACAGATAGTAAACAAAATTAAATATCTGGGCATTTTATTGTTGGCAAAAAATTCGCAATTACTGAAAAATAATTATGAATTAAAGTGGAAAGAGATATGAAAAAACCTTGACAAATGGAAATTTTTAAATCTGTCACTCCTAGGTAGAATATCTGTTGTGAAGATGAACATCCTACCACAACTGATGCATCTTTTTCAAAATTTGCCAGTCATAAGGAATATGCAAGTATTTAAGGTTTGGAATAAGGAAATAACAAAATTCATTTGGAACCACAAAAAACAAGAATAAACTTTACCTGTTTAACTGACAAAAGGAAAGGGGGAGGACTAGGTCTACCAGACTTGCAATTGTATTTTGAAGCCATTGGTCTTGTCTGTCATCTCACTCTTCAGTTTTGTGCCTTGAAGGGGGCATCCCCACAATGGACTGGACCTTTACACTCACCAATGATCAGCTGTTCTTCCCATCTGGGGAAACCACTCATTCCACCTGTGACGTAGAGGGAATCCCCGGCCAGCCACATAATGGATCCTAGTCATCTAATTTTTCAGCCAATTGGGGAGGTGTGGGAAGTCTGAATAGCTGTCAAAGTATATTTAATGTCATATATTTCCCTGTGAAGGCGTGCTTCTACATTTTAGAGTGCATTCTTTGTACTTGCATTCCTTTTGGCCAAATTAAAAAAAAAAACCCTATCTGTTGCCTTCACTCCTGGCATGCTTTATCCACTGTCCTGGCCTATCTCGTTTAGCGGAGGCTCACCGGGCACTATCCAGTGTCCACAGTTCCTGCTGAAATTCACAACAGATATACCTCAAGTTAGCTGCCATAGCCACATCCTGCAGTAAGAATGTCCAAATGGTAAATGAATATAGACAGCCAATTGGCATATGGTAGAGCCACTCTGATGCAGTAGTTTGAGTTTGGGACAAAGACTGAAGGCCAGGGCTTGACTCACTGCTTGGCTACTGGGAAAATCACTCTCAGCCTCAGAGGAAGGCAAAAGCAATGACTTGAAGACACAAAACAATAACAAAACCTGGAGAAAGTTGTTGAGTCTGTCCCTCTGCTTCAATCTCTGTCTGCTAGAACAAAGGAAAGGGGGTAGGGAAGATTAGAAGTATTTTTTGTATGAAAAGGCTGCGAGCCCAGTTTTGGCTCATCAAAACAAATCCCTGAACTGGGCATTTGTGCTGAGATCTCCATTCCCCTCTTCAGCATCTGCCTGACTGACTGAGCCACTGTGCAAACACTGGACTCAATTTAGTGGAGCTGAGATCTATGGAAAGAAATCTAAAACAGATCCCATAAGCCTGAGGCCACATAATTCCTGTACCAAGTTAATAGGGGCTCCAGGATGGTCTGTGCTCCTTGTTATAAAATCCCATTCAGTATTAAAACACATTAATCCTCTCCAGGTTAGTAAGAAATGCAATGTGGCTGTTTTTATACTGGCATAGAGTGAGACAAGGGTATGAATGTGGATTGCAAATGTCTATCAGGTTTTAGTCTCACATGCCATGAATAGACTGAACTGTTGTGAGAACTACAACTCCCATGATCCTTGTTTTTAGAGCTATCCAGCAGGTATAGTGGGGGAGAAGCTGAACTGTGAGATACTGGGCAGCCTAGTATCTGAAATATATATTCCACAATACCTTTGTGTTTCAATGGTCAATTCCTTCATAGCAGGAGATTGGACTAAATTACCTTTGGGGTGTATTCGAACTCTACAATTCTATAAAATCCATGAAAGATAAGAATATCAATGGCTCTTAGTCATGATAGCTATATACTTCACATTCAGAGCTGCCATACATGAGAAAAGCTGTTTGCACAGAAAATAATGGAGAAGGAAGATTGCCCTCATGTCCTACTTGTGGACTTATCAGATGCTGGACTAGATTGCTCTTTGAACTGATTCAAACTTATACCTACTGCCATGGGTGCCAAAGTATTTTTACTGTTCCGGTTTGGCACATCAAAATATTTAACAAGCTGAATGTGCTCATACTTCCCAATATTCCTATCAGATAGCTATGTTTTGCACAAGTTGACCTTCAGACAAGTTGGCACAGCCCAGTATCTGGCTTGGCTACTATCACCAACACAATCTCTATCCCCTGACCTTGTTAAGTAACACAGTTTGGAAACTGCTTTTATAACATGAATTAGCATGGTATTTACCATCATTAGCTGTTAAGTGGCAATTCACATGACTGGCTGCAATGTTTAAAGATTGCAAGAACTGCATGATCCTGCACACATAACGTAGAAATATGCCCAAATCAGGGAGGGTTTCGGAATGAAGACAGTAATCTTCCTTATTCAGGGTTGAGACGAAAACTGGCAAGGTTTTCCAGTCCCTCTTGAATAAGCAACAACAGAGAGTTAGTTCTACCAATTAGGCTGTCAGAATCACTGATCTATGTATAGCAGACTCTCAGTTAAACAGCATTCATGGAGTGTGGTAGATTCCAAATAAATGTAGTTTCTGGTTGCTTGAGACCAGTGGTTCCCAACCTGTGGTCCATGGACCACCAGCGGTTAGCAAGAACAAAAATACTACAGAGTTCCCTCGAAACCATGCGGCAACAAGAGCAACTGGTCTTGCAAAACCCTCTTATAGTGCCAAGGCAACGGGGATGTCAGGAGGGGAGAGGCTGACTATCCACGAAAGATTACTACCACCACATCAGCTCTAAATTATTAAATGTGGTTTTCTGTGGGCGAGCAGATGGCGACTACTGGATGGCATATGTTCTGTATCAGAAACTAGAGCAGATGTGGTCTATCCAATGTAATTTTCTGAATCAGCACCCCAAATAACCAAACCGAATCTAAAGTTGACCAAAAACTGATTTGTAACCTTTTTGATACTAATGTTGGAAAGTGGTTCCTGGTCCAAGTGGTCCCTGGTCAAAAAAAGGTTGGGAACCACTGCTTGAAAGTTACTACTGAAAATAGTCCTACTGGTAACCAATACTATATTGCGTTCTATGACATACCATTGACTGGATAGTAATATTGAAATACAGTAATTAAAAAACAATAAATAATAATAATAATAATAATTATTATTATTATTATTATTATTACTATTATTATTAACTGCATTTCTATACCGTTTTTCTCACCCCTGGGGGGACTTTAAGAGGTTTGCAACATAATAAATGGCAAATTCAATGCCTCTCATGTATATAAAAATATCACATATCTAAATCAATAACATATAACTTTAGATTAAAGTCATTTAAACTATAAAACATCAAACACAGACATAAGCATGAAACATATTATTGCTGCAATTAACAATGTAGACCCCTTCCCCCCCCCCCACTCCACATCTCTCTCCATGGTGTTTCAGCCCTTCTTTTTATACCCTCCCTGCTGCCCCCCCCCCTTCATCCCACAAGACACAAAGTTCTTTAGGTACAGATTGAATATAGAATGGGGATAGTAAAAATGTCCCGGGCCTTCTTGGAGGATGGTGAATGTGATATGAGGTCCTTGGGGAGAGTCTTATCTGATGATGGCAGTAGGCTACTGATCAGTTTGGTAAAAGTCCAAAGGAACATAGATTTTATCAGTTGTGGTGTCATAATTCAGGTATGAGCTATCACCTGCTAGTAGACTGAGGATGGTTGGGGGGTGGGGCAGCGAGGTGTAGCTGCCACGGAGGAAAGTTGGTCTGTAGGCTGCACCTTCCCCTCTGGATGAGCTGAAGATAAAATTAATATAATACAGTTTTACTGTATTATAAAAACAGCTTTTTATTTAAAGTAGTATGGATTTTTTTGGTGGTTGCTTGAGACTTCTGGTCAACTGAGTCTCTACTATATATAATGTACGTGGTTGACACCAGGCATATTATATATATTATATAATCTGCCTCTTTTCCTCCTAATTCCAAGGAAGCAGTTCCTGTGCTAAACAGATGCCTGACAGTTATAATGGACTTGATGAGGGCAAAGAAATTAAAGCTTCACCCAGACAAGTCAGAGGTGCTCCTGGTCAGTCAAAGGTCAGATCTGGGAAGAGGGAGTCAGCCTGTGTTAGATGGAGCCAGACTCTTCTTGAAAATCTAGGTTCACAGTTTGGGGGTACTCCTGGATTTGGCTCAACTCCTATAAATCTAGGTAGCAGCAGTGACCAGGAGTGCTTTTGCACAATTAGAGCTAGTGCCTGTTCCTGGAGAAGTTGGATTTGGCCACAAATCTGGCCATGGTGGTCCATGCCTTGATTACCTCCAGATTGGACTAGTGTAACGTGTTCTATGTGGGGCTGTCTATGAAAAGTGCTCAGAAATTTCAGTTGGTCCAAAAAGCATCAGCTAGACTGCTGACTGGGGCTGGCTACAGGAAGCAACCAGCTCCCTTGTTTCAACAGCTCCATTGGCTGTAGATCTGTTCCCAGATACAATTTAACAAGCTTGTTTTGAACTAAGAAAGCAATTCAGGGCTGAGGTTTAGGTTATCTGATGGACTGAAACAGGTGACAACTTGTATATTTCTGGCGGTAGTCATATATTCATTTTTTTCTATATTAACATTATATAACATATGACAAAACAAACAATTTCTCTTTACATTGATCTTTATGGCAGGACTGCAATGGGGATGCAGACAGTGGTAAGGGCTTTCAGGTATTGATTTGCTCAGAGCCAGAAGGAATGTTCAAATCCACACAACACACCAGAACAAGAAATGTGAGCAGCATGCATCGGGGGAAGCTAGACATAGTTAAAACAAGAAATGGGACATTGCAATACGTGGGATGAGGGAGCTCAAATGGACAGGAATGGGACATTTTGAGGTAGACAACGACACAGCAGAAAATTGGGATGGCATTTATAGTGAGGAGAGATGTAGAAAAAGCACTTAAAGGATATAATGGAAAATTTTGACCAAATCATAGCAATAGGACTTCAGGGAAAAGCCATCAAAATAACCTTAATCCATGTTTGTGCTCTACCTACAGAGGAGGATGAAGAGATTGGAAGATTCTATGCTGGAGCCTAGAAAAAAATGAATCACGTGGGCGGCTTGAATGCAAAAACAGAAAACAGGGAACAATAAAAGATTGTGGAAAAAATTGCATAGGAGTAAGAAATGAAACAGAAGAGCGACTGACTGAACTTTACCATTACACATTCTTAAAGTAGCTCTATATACAGACATCATCTGATAGCCAGTATAGAAATAAAATGGACTACATCATTTGAAGCAGAAAGAAACTCTATTATTATTATTATTATTATTATTATTATTATTATTATTATTATTAGATACACAACAAGATGAGTCCACAAACAAGGTCACTCTGCTGGCTGTTGTATTGGATCACACGTCGGACACTTCCCAAGTGTCTAGGAAAGTGTGATGTATCTGTGAATAACATGTGCAGATCCCAGTAGGTGGCCTTTTGCAGCTGACAGATGGTAATTTTGTCAGCGCCAATTGTTTTTAAGTGCAAGCCAAGGTCTTTAGGCACTGCACCCAGTGTGCCGATCACCACTGGGAACACCTTTACTGGCTTGTGCCAGAGTCTTTTCAGTTCGATCTTTAAATCCTCATATCGTGTCAGCTTTTCCAGTTGTTTCTCTTCAATCCTTCTGTTGCCTGGGATCGCAACATCGACGATCCATACTTTGTTTTTTTAACACAATCGTGAGGTCAGGAGTACTGTGCTCCAAAACTCTGTCAGTCTGAATTTGCAAGTCCCAGAGTAGTTTGAGTGGCTATATGGGTAGCCAAGGAGACCTTCACGACTGCCCGTATAGCGTCTGCATCTAACAGATTGTCGGAGTTGTTTTGGGTCGTTGGGGAACTTCTTCACCCTCCTGAGGTGGAGGAGACTTTCAACGACCCGAAAACTTGGTGCTGCGAATTTGCGCAGCACTTTACAGACAAAGTTGCTCAGATACGTCTTGAGCTGGACTCCAGTTTGATCGCAGTTCCAAGAGAGGTGACCGAGGCATCTGCTTGTCCTGTTTTGTGGGATTTTTTCCGGCTTGTTCGTTCTGAGGACATGGAGGTAGCCCTTGGGGCAGTGAGAGTTACCAGATCGGCTCTAGACCCTTGCCCGTCCTGGCTAATTAAATCGGCCAAGGATGGTCTGATTGATTGGTTTATGTTAATCATCAATACATCGTTGGAGCAAGGAATTTTTCCATCAGGCTTAAAACAGGCTGTGGTTAGACCACTCCTGAAAAAGACTTCCCTTGATTCCACGATCTTAAATAACTATAGACCAATCTCAAACCTCCCTTTTCTGGGCAAGGTGTTGGAGCGGGTGGTTGCCACTCAGCTCCAGGGCTTCAACTACCTGGACCAGTCACCTTCTGGCTTCAGGCCTGGCCATGGCACCGAGATGGCTTTGGTCACCTTGGTGGATGATCTCCGTAGGGAACTGGACAGGGGGAGTGTGACCCTGTTGGTTCTCTTGGACATCTCAGCGGCTTTCGATGCCATCAATCATGATATCCTTCTGGGACGCCTTTCCGAGATGGGCCTTGGAGGTATGGCTCTGTCGTGGCTCCGATCTTTCTTGGAGGGTCAATCCCAGATGGTGAAGCTGGGAGACGCCTGCTCGGACCCCTGGCCTTTGACCTGTGGGGTCCCGCAAAGTTCCATTCTGTCTCCCATGCTTTTTAACATCTACATGAAACCGCTGGGCGAAATAGTTTTGGAGTGGGGTGCCATCTCTATGCAGATGACACACAACTCTACTACTCTTTTCCACCTAACTCCAAGGAAGCCCCTCGAGTGCTAGACGAGTGCCTGACTGCTGTGGCTGTCTGGATGAGGACAAACAAGCTGAAGATTAATCCCGACAAGACAAAGGTCCTCCTGGTCGATCGTAAACCAGACCGGGGTATAGGGTGGCAACCTGTGCTGGACAGGGTTGCACTCCCTCTGAAGTCACAGGTCCACAGTTTGGGGGTCCTACTGGATTCTTCACTTACGTTTGAGGCTCAGGCATCGGTGGGGGCCGGGAGGGCCTTTGCACAATTAAGACTCGTGCGCCAACTGCGACCATACCTCGGGAAGGCAGATCTGGCCAAGGTGGTCCACGCCTTAGTCACCTCTAGATTGGATTACTGCAATGCACTCTACGTGGGACTGCCCTTGAAAATGGCCCGGAAATTTCAGATGATCCAGCGGGCGGCAGTCAGGTTGTTAACTGGGGCTCCTTACAGAGAGAGGTCATCCCTCCTGTTCAAGGAGCTCCACTGGCTGCCATTCATCTACCAGACCCAATTCAAGGTGCAGGTTCTTACCTACAAAGCCCTGAACGGTTTGGGACCCGCCTACCTGCGTGATCGCATATCTATTTATGAACCCATGCGATCCCTTCGATCATCCGGAGAGGCCCTGCTCTCGATCCCACCAGCATCACAGGCGCGATTGGTGGGGACGAGAGAGGGGGCCTTTTCGGTGGTGGTCCCTCGACTCTGGTACTCACTCCCTAAAGTCATCAGACAGGCTCCAACTTTGGCAGTCTTCAAGAAGAACTTGAAGATGTGGCTGTTCCAGTGTGCCTTCCCAGAATAATGACCCATAGCACCTTGTCCTCCAAAGCACTTGACATTTCTTTATTATTTATTTATTTATTTCACAGTTTTCTATACCGAGCTTCTCAACCTCATTGAGGGACTCAGCCCGGTTTCCAGCCATAAAGAACATATACACTCATTAAAATATCATATATCACAATTACAAAAACAACTTTAAAAACACTATATATAAAACTACAGTGGTCAGTCGTCCTATTAAGATGGATCTACATCAACTTCCATCCAGGGTCCTATGGTGTTGTCTCATTCATCGAAGGCCTGACTCCACAGCCACGTCTTAAGTCTGTTCGTATGCCCTTCCACAAACACCAGTATCACCTTCCATTCATGTCCCAGCATTGTTTCCAATTTTAACTCTACATTTGGCCTTCCCACTGTTTTTAATTGTGTGCTGTTTTATTGATAATGTTGTGTATCTTATTGTCTATGTGTTTTTAATGCTTGTACTGTGTTGTTATTGCTTGTATTGTTGTGTTTGGGCTCGACCTCATGTAAGCCGCACCGAGTCCCTTGGGGAGATGGTAGCGGGGTACAAATAAAGTGTTGTTGTTGTTGTTGTTATTATTATTATTATTATTATTTGATGTGTTTGTTTTTTGTAACTTTTTTCCGGCTTGTGATCCCACCAGTTCTTTGTCACAGGCAGATAGTATTTGTGGCACAAGTTCCAATGAATCATCTGAGCAATGATATTATGCCTCTGCTTGTAGTCTGTAAAAACAAGGCCAGGAGCAGTTTCCATCCCAGACCACGAACAACTAATATAAAAACTTCTCTGTTGCTACAGGTTCACTGGCACAATTCAGTGATAGTTTTGACCTATAAAGCTCTACATGGCTCTGGTCCAGGTTATCTGAAGGATCTGGATATCTCTTTCTATGAACCTAGTAGACATTTACAATAGACTGGGGAGGATCTTCTCTCTGTCCCATCACCTGCTCAATAAATATTGTATTTCTCAGCCCAGTGGTTATGTTGGTTTGTTTGGCAGATCACTGCAGTTGTCATCCTTTCCAGCTGGAATAGAAAATAAAACCTCGGTGACTTTCCTTTAACTTGGTGAGACTTTATTTTGGGAAATTTAGGGGGAAATCTTTCTTGGTGCTTGCTGTCTTGCCAGGTGTTCCGGATCCTCCTTGTGGGTCTGGCTGGCCTCTGCCTAAACAGGGCCTTCCTGGATGTGAGGGCGATCTGGCTGCGACATCTGTCACCCCATTGATCGCCAGGGTTGATTCGGCTGATCTGGCTGGCTGGGCGGGTGTCCCCTTCCTCCCTCACCGCTCCGTGTGCGTCCCTCCCGAGGCTGCGCGCTCGGTGGAGGAGGACGACGTCCCAGGTGTGGAGGGAGTGTGCCGAGGTCTCCAGTCTTTGGTCCCAGGTTTGCGATGGCTGCGCTCCCCTGCTAGAACCTCCAAACGTATCAGGGCCTTCCAAATTCGTGTTCGACATCATGATCACAATTACTTGATGGAAATACATCTCACACATTTATGAGGGCCTAGCTTAAATGAGAAAAACAGAGTGGGAGAAGTATAGCAAAATGGAAAGCCAAAGAGTACAGTTAATAATCAGAGTTGAAGAGATGATATCACACAGGCGGCAGCCAATAGGACACCTTCTGCCCCTGAAAGTGCTGTTGGATTACAACTCCCAACCTCCCTCAATTTAGCCAACTATGCTTCCCATTCCTCAGTCTTGCATTGACATACTACTACATTGACAAGGACCAACCACCCATCAAAATAGTCTGAACACAAGGGCAATTGTTCCCTCTTTATTGTAGAAGGTCATGGTGTGAGTCTACTTATTGTTTGATTGCCAGCCAAACTGCTGGAAGCTGCAGCCCAGCTGCATTTGGTGGGCCATGTCATTTGCACCCTGACATGCCACAACAAAGAGGAACTTGTGGCACTTGCATTCGGATGTTCTTGATGGGTTGCTGGTAACAGTGAGGCTTGCTGAGAGTAAGCACAGAAGGGTGAGCCCCAAGGCGTTTTTAATTTAGATAGAATGAAGTTCCTGTGAAGGTGCATCTATGTTGACTATTTATGTCGGTATGCGGGTGGATCAGCCCCATGGGCAGCCACAAAACACACACGGACTGATCCGCATTAACTTGGAGAAAAGACACTTAATGCAACTGGGTTAAAATAACTCAGGGGAAAGCCTACACTGGGATTAGGGCGTTCCCCTAAATTAGGGCAGCCCAGATATCCACCACTGAGGTCTATGCAGACCTAGCTGTGCCTGGTTGACACCAGGCATATAATATAATATAATATTATATTATATTATATTATATTATATTATATAAATTATATCTAGTATCTGGCCCACATTATTTGTCAGCGTAGAACTGGCCTAAGTTGTAAGCTTTAGGTGAAAGACAAGTTTCTCATGTAACACCACCTCCTCCCAGATGGGCCTGCCAACACGTGAACTTGCTATCAGAAGCCCTGTTGCAATGCATGTCCCAATCCTTCATGAGTTTCGGCTGCTGTGTACCATGGCAGGGCTGTCTTGGTTGCAGCAGCCCCAATGTGGAGACTCTGCCCAGGGTAGTTAGGTGGGCTCTTTTCTGAACTTTCAGCAGGAAGCTAAAAAAAAGCTTTGGTCCATGTGATATTTGGTCCTTGAAACTACTCTGGCTGTTGGCTTTCACTTACTTTTTGCAGTATTTTTACTTTAAAAACATTTTTATCTAAACGTTGGAAATATTTGTATCCACTGTGTATTTCCTCAGGGCGCCTTGTGGGCTGACAAGAAAGATAAGTGCCTTGAATGAATAAAAACAAAGTTGGGGGAAGATTCAGTAGCCAACATCCAAGAACCCCATTCTGCTTCTGATGCTTTTCTTGATGGCTTGTGTGGCAAGCCACTTTGTATAGAACTCTCACAAGTGTTTAAAATGTGCCAATTCAATTAACAAGAAACCCGCTGGCATGGAAATACCTTTGAACATGCCAGCGGCAGCACGGTTGCAAAAGAAGCATGCCAAGATTAAGCAATTAATTCCACAACACAGCAGTACATTTGTCAAGGTGTTACCTGTAGATTAGTGTCAAACAATATTATACCTGAGATTCAGCAAAGCATCCTACATTGCCCCAAAGTGTTTTTGAAGAAAGAGAAAATCAACCTGAAATGTATCAATGCTAGCAAGTTTTAAGTACTGCCAAGATAAGTTCTTGCTTGCTATGTATACTATTCAGGACAATGGTAGCTCTTCGTCTACTTCCTACAAGAAAATAATTAAAAGACACTCCAGGCTCTCAAGTCTATAATGCAAATGATTGTGTTTTGCTTAAAGTAGAAACGTGGATCTGTAGTTCATTCACAAAACAATCAGAAGAACCTGTTACAGATGATTTTCCACCCTACAACTGCAAAGACAATCCTCTCCACCATTGGACGCTTATATACAGCTTTTGGAGCTTCAGATACCATCCAACGTTCCACCTGATCTTTCCAACTCAGATTTTGCTTGAGGTCTTTAAGAACAATTCAGAACAATTAAAAAAACCCATAACACATCCTTCTACCCCAGTGGTTCCCAACCTGTGGTTTGTGGACCACCAGTGGTCTGCAAGAATGAAAATATGGTCTGCGGCCTCACCTTTACTACACCATTGCCTCGCAACTACAGGGCAACGAGAGCAACTGATCTCGTGAAACCCTCTTATTATACTGTGTTATGTGTTGTATGTTTTATATTGTGTTGTGGTACTGTTTTATGTACTTTTAAGTGTGTTATAATTTAACTATGTTGATTGGGCTTGTCCCCATGTAAGCTGCCCCAAGTCCCTTTGGGGAGATGGAGGCAGGATACAAAAATAAAGTTGTTGTTGTTATAGTGCTGAGGCAACAGGGATGTTGGGAGGGGAGAGGGTGACTACCCATGAGCTGCTGTAGTAGTAGTAATCACTACTACTACATCAGCTCTAGATTATTAAATATGGTTTTCTGTGGGCAAGCGGATGGCGAATACTGGATGACATATGTTCTGTGTAAGAAATTAGAGCTTATGTGGTCTAGCCAATGCAATTTTCTTAATCAGTACCCCAAATAGCCAAACCAAATCTAAAGCTGACCAAAAACTGATTCGTAACCCTTTTGGTACTATTGTTGGAGAGAGGTCCCAGGTCAAAGTGGTCCATGGTCAAGTTGTCCCTGGTCCAAGTGGTCACTGGTCAAAAAAAGGTTGGGAACCACTGCTCTACCCTAAGCAATCAGAGATTGAAGGTTGGTTGAAATAGGATGTGTGTACCTTCAAGTTGCTTCTGACCTAGGCAGCACTATTGAAGTTTTATTGGCAAAGTTGTTCAAGAGAGGCAGTTGCCTTTGCCTTCCTGAGCGTGGGACATTTTCCATGGTCAACCAA
This sequence comes from Anolis sagrei, assembly GCF_037176765.1. Lineage (NCBI taxonomy): Eukaryota > Metazoa > Chordata > Lepidosauria > Squamata > Anolidae > Anolis > Anolis sagrei. The sequence continues at coordinate 40,670,008 of NC_090034.1, read as the reverse complement.
GAATTCAAACTCTGTGCTCCATAGTTCAAAACTCAATTCCACAGTTCTCCCTAAACTGTCAATCTAAGAATTCCATAGAACAGAATCATGGCGGTTAAAGTGGAATAATTGCACACAACTTCCGTAATGTGGATGGGCCTTATGCTTCAACAACGTCCCTGGTACCAGTCTACACAGCTCCCCTCCAAACATGACCAGCTCCATATCAAGATTAACTATAACCAGGATAGTTACTACCATATACACCCGGTGTTGCTCAGGTGTCAGTGGTGAAGCCGAACAGAACTGAGTGGGGACCTGCGTGTTCGATGTCAGCAGGGCCTTTCATCCTTTTTCGTTCTTTCCTCCACTACCCTCATACATGTCACCTTTATTTTCCAGTGACATCACAGAGGGCCACTTTGCCCACTTCACAATGTCTCCATGGTAACATTACTCTTTTTGTGGCTCCTTCCTTTCTTCCCTCCCTCCCTTTTCCTTCCCCCCTTCCCAAGCCTTCACTTAGGAACAGCCAATGCAGTGACATCACAGATGGCCAACAATCTTTGTGCTACAAACTGTGTATTGCAACAATTTGTATACTGAGAACTATTTACCAAGGACACTTCTATATCAAATGCATGAGATTGGATTTGCATTTATTCCCTTGTTAACTAGATACAGAGTTAAGAGAACACAGAAATGGGTTGTATCATAGAATCATAAAGTTGGAATAGAACACATGTAGTCCAACCCCATCATGCAGGAAAATCACAATCTAAACACCTCCAACACATAGCTATCTAGCCCAGGGGTCCTCAAACTAAGGCCCGGATACGGCCCTCGAAGGTCATTTACCCGGCCCTCGTTCAGGGTCAACCTAAGTTTGAAATGACTTGAAAGCACACAACAACAACAACAACAGCAACAATCCTATCTCATCAGCCAAAAGTAGGCCCACACTTCTCATTGAAATACTAATAAGTTTATATTTGTTAAAATTGTTCTTCATTATAATGATTGTATTGTTTTTAAGTGTTTTTGCACTACAAATAAGATATGTGCAGTGTGCATAGGAATTCATTCATGTTTTTTCAAATTATAATCCGGCCCTCCAACAGTTTGAGGGACTGTGACCTGGCCCTCTGTTTAGAAAGTTTGAGGACCCCTGATCTAGCCTGTTAAAATCCACCAAAGAAGAAGCTTCCACCACACCCTGAAAACCTATCTTAAATAAATTAAGATTGAATTATCCCACTTTTTTATTCTATGTGAAAATTAATTTCAGTTTAGTGTAACTCCCACCATCCCCAACCATGATTGAAGTTAGCGGGACTTTGGGAGTTCGACGGGCTCTGGAAAGTACAGAATACCCTATTTGAGTCTAATGCTCACCTTTTTTGGCTAAATTATCTTGCCCAAATTCGGCTGCGCATTAGATTCGTGTAGTACAGTAAACTTAGGGCTGAGCCAAAGCAAAAGGGTAAGCTGCTTCAGGAGACCCGGGAGCTCATAATTGAGTGATCTCAGCGCTAATTTCATGACCATGGTTCAATACTATGCTCTCCTGGGATTTGTAGTTGGTGAGGCATCGGCATTCTTTGGCAGGGAAGGCTCAAGGCCTTGTCAAAGAACATCCCCCATCATTCCACAGCATTGAACTAAGGCAGTGAAAGTGAATTCATTCTCCAGCACAGAAGAATCCCAAGGTTTTCTTTTCCATTGCTGGAAGTTTTGGTGTTCTTACACTTTTGTTTTTAAAGAGGGATGCCTAAGCAGGCAACCACTGCAACATGTACCTTTTTTTGTCAAATTAGTAAGAGTGCATGTTTTGCTGCTGTGAAAATGTGTTGAGAAAATACATTTATTTTGGGCCTGAGGTTTTGAAAATTGAGGTGTGCATTAGATTTGATGACGTATTAGACTCGTGTCAACCAGGACTGGTGCAATGTTTTAATATGTTTTATGTTCATGTGACGATGTGTCTTTTTATAGTCTTAAATGGTTTTAATTCATATTTATGTTATTATGTTATGTATTGCTTTTACATGTAGGTTCGGCATTTAATTCTTGCCATAGAGCCATGTTGTACACCATTGAGTCCGCCAGGGGTAAGAAGAGCAGTATAGAGATGCAATAAATAAATAAATAAAGGCACATCACTAAAAGATGCAGCTCAGACATTCAGCGCTAAAGACAACTGCAGACAGCCTGACCTGACCTTTTAAGCCAGGTGGATGAGTGCTGCGGCTTCACCACTTTGTTGAATCAGCACCTGTCTGAAGATGCCCCTGAGATACATTCCAAAGATTATCTCCCACTTTGCATTGCTCTTAATGCAGAGCCAGCACTGTCACTTAGAATTAACATTTAAGCAGCTCAAGTCTGCTTCCCAGTTTTTACCGGGTCACTTGTAATCCTATTAACAGTCCATACTTGGAAGTGGTTAGAACTAGTGTCTTGTCTTGGGATCACTCATACCTACTCCACTTAACTAGCATGGACAATGGAGTAACTTGTTTGGTAGTTACAACCCAATACGGCCTTGCTGTCCAAGGGCATTGAATAGTTGCCATATGTAAAGTCCCCTTCCAGGTAGAAAAAGGCAGGATACAAATAGAGTGAGTAAATACATAATAAATAGCAGCATTTGGCAAAAACTATGTAGCAAGAAGTGAAAGCAAGTGTACGTATTTAATGATGGTGAGATGTTCTTATCGCAAAGTGTTAAGTATCAGACAACAGTCATTGGGAATGCAACAGCTTTATTGAAATCAAGTGCAGTGCATTTTTATCTGGTTGGTTGCTGGTAAGTGTTGACTTCAAATGCCACCCCTCAGTCGCAAAACCAGGTGCAAGGTGGACTCCTTCTGGATATTGTAGTCAGAAAGAGTGCGACCATCTTCCAGCTGCTTCCCGGCAAAGATGAGCCTCTGCTGGTCAGGCGGGATGCCTTCTTTCTCCTGGATCTTGGCCTTCACATTCTCAATGGTGTCACTGGGCTCCACCTCCAGGGTGATGGTCTTTCCCGTCAGGGTCTTCACAAAAACCTGCATTTTCTCTACAATTGTGGACGAAAAAACACACAAAATTGAGATTTCACCAGCAAGAGGGCCAGCCCCGAGGATCTAGAGAGGCTAAATGGGTACGGCTTTGGGTCTGAGGCCCTGAGAAGCACCTCAACAGTCTTTACACCGAGAGCCTTCCTGCTTCCCTTCCGACCAACAAGGCAGCAAAGGGCAGAATAAACGCGAATCTCCCTGGTAGTTATTTCAGGTGCCACGTGCGTGACGTCACAAGAGGCTTAGCGCGTTACAATTGGAGGGCGGGGCGTTGCCATAGCACCCGGCGCCCTCCTTTCGCGGCAGCCATTTTGGCAGTGACTCAGCTCGAGTGGTAAAAATACACAGCCCCTCCTCGCTACAAATTAACGGTCAAATTAGCTCTGGTTCCGGATAAAGGCTTCCCCGCGGGGGGGGGGGGCACAACTATTTACTTTCTACAGCTCACCTGCCCTGCCTTACAACAGTTTGCCCATTGGCCTCGCTGTGCTAGATTGCCTCATGAGCGGCGCCTCACAAGAGCCTCAACCGCCAGGAAGGAAGCGGAGTGGCGCGAGAACTCGCGCATGCGCACTTCCTTACCCATGGCGAGCATGCCCAGGAAAGGGAAGGCGCGGGTTTCAATCCTCCTCCTTCTGCTCCTCGACGCCGTCCGGGCTGCGAGGAAGAAGTCTCAAGCGGCGCTGACGGGGGGAGGGCGAAGAGGAGGCGGAAGGGTCCTCTTTCTTGACGGTGTGGCCGGGAAATAAAGCCTGCATGATGGGTAGGTGTTTTTGAGGGAGGGGGAAAGGCCTGATGCAACACTGGGCTTTTCCTGCGTCAGTAAAGACCCCGATGGGCTCACCCAGTCCTCCCTGCTTGGCTAGACAGAGAGACCAAGCGAGATTTCTCTCCTGGCCTGGAGGTGCTCCGAAGACAGGTGGGAGGAAGAAGAAGAAATCAAGAGACAATCCCAGGATCACAGAGTAGGAGGAGAACCCCGTTTGGGTGCGCATTAGACTCCTGTAATACAGGAAACTTAGTGCTGACCCAAAGCAAAAAAGGAAGCTGCTTCAGGAGACCCTGGAGCTCATCACTGAGGGATCTCAGCTCTAATTTCATGACCATGGTTCAATGCTATGCTCTCCTGGGATTTGTAGTTGGTGAGGCATCAGCATTCTTTGGCAGGGAAGGCTCAAGGCCTTGTCAAACAACATCCCCCATCATTCCACAGCATTGAACTAAGGCAGTGTTTCTCAACCTCCCTAGTGCCCTCCAGAGGAACCGTGGACATGATCTTCACTGCACGACAGCTCCAAGAAAAATGCAGAGAACAAAATCAACCTCTGTACATGGCATTCATCGACCTTGCAAAGGCATTCGACACAGTGAATCGCAGCGCTCTCTGGACCATCTAAATAATTGGGTGCCCTAACAAATTTGTGAACATTCTGCAGCTCCTCCATGATGACATGATGGCAACAGTCTTGTACAGCAATGGCTCCCAAAGTGACCCATATAAGGTGGAATCGGGTGTCAAACAGGGATGTGTTATTGCCCCAACTCTATTCTCCATCTTCATTGCCATGATACTTCACCTTGTTGATGGGAAGTGGAAATCATCTATCGGACAGATGGCAAGCTGTTTAACCTCAGCAGACTGAAAGCCAAAACCAAGGTTACAACAACATCTCTTATAGAACTCCAGTATGCTGATGACAATGTCATCTGTGCGCATTCAGAAGATCTAAAGCCACTCTGAACTTAAGAACGGAAAACGGAATGTTGGTGGACAGGAAAAGAGATTTAAAGATGGCCTCAAAGCCAACCTTAAAATCTCTGGCATAGACACTGAGAACTGGGAAGCCCTGGCCCTTGAGCGCTCCAGCTGGAGGTAAGCTGTGACCAGCAGTGCTACAGAATTCGAGGAGGCACGAGTGGAGGGCGAAAGAGAGAAACGTGCCAGGCGCGTCAAGCCAACCCCGACCGGGACCGCCTTCCACCTGGAAACAAATGCCCTCACTGTGGGAGAAGATGCGGGTCAAGAATAGGGCTCCACAGCCACCTACGAACCCACAAGGAAATGCATAATGGAAGACCATCTTACTCGTCCAACGAGGGATTGCCTAAGTAAGTAAGTAAGGAAGTAAGGAAATGCCGTGACCCCGTAATACAGTTCCTCATTATGTGATGAGCCCCAACCATAACATTTTTGTTGCTACTTCACAACTATAATTTTACTACTGTTCTCAATCGTCATGTAAATATCTGATATGCAGGATGTATTTTCATTCACTGGCCCAAATTTGACACAAATACCTGATACACCCAAATTTGAATACTGGTTGGGGGGGGGGGGGTTGATTTTGTGATTTGGGAATTGTACTTGCTGGGATTTATAGTTCACTCCCAACCCTGCTGTATGCTTGCAAAACGTGGACTATCTACAGACGTCACATGCAACTCCTGGAAAGATTCCATCAGCATTGCCTCTGAAAAATCCTGCAAATCTCTTGGGAAGCCAGGCGGACAAATGCCAGCATGCTGGAAGAAGCAAAGATCAGCATTGAAGCAATGGTCCTCTGCCTTCAACTCAGCTGGACTGGCCACATTGTCCGAATGCTCGATCGCTGTCTCCCAAAGCAGTTGCTCTACTCCGAACTCAAAAATGGAAAAAGGAATGTTGGAGGACAGGAAAAGATATTCAAAGATGGACTCAAAGCCAACCTTAAAAACTGGCATAGACACTGATGACTGGGAAGTCCTGGCCCTTGAGCGCTCCAGCTGGAGGTCAGCTGTGACCAGCACTGCTGCAGAATTTGAAGAGTCATGAATGGAGGGCGAAAGAGAAACGTGCCAAGAGGAAGGCACGTCAAGCCAACCCCGACCGGGACCGCCTTCCACCTGGAAACTGATGCCCTCACTGCAGGAGAACATGCAGGTCAAGAATAGGGCTCTACAGCCACCTACAGATCCACCACCAGTACACCGATCTTGGAGGACAATCTTACTAGGACAACAAGGGATCGCCTAAGTATGTAAACAAAGAGCATTCTGAACTCCACCAATGATGAAATTGAACCAAACTTGGCACACAGAACTCCCATGACCAACTACTAGAAGGGTTTGGTGGGAATTATTTATTTATTTATTTACCACATTTGTATACTGCCTTTCTTAGCCAGAGGCAACTCAAGGTGGTTCACAGTCGGCAGCGATTCGATGCCATGTTGTTGTTGTTCATTCGTTCAGTCTTCTCTGACTCTTCGTGACCTCATGGACCAGCCCACGCCAGAGCTCCCTGTCGGCCGTCACCACCCCCAGCTCCTTCAAGGTCAGTCCAGTCACTTCAAGGATGCCGTCCATCCATCTTGCCCTTGGTCGGCCCCTCTTCCTTTTGCCTTCCACTTTCCCCAGCATAATTGTCTTCTCTAGGCTTTGCTGTCTCCTCATGATGTGGCCAAAGTACTTCAACTTTGTCTCTAGTATCCTTCCCTCCAATGAGCAGTCGGGCTTTATTTCCTGGAGGATGGACTGGTTGGATCTTCTCGCAGTCCAAGGCACTCTCAGAACCTTCCTCCAGCACCACAGCTCAAAAGCATCTATCTTCCTTCGCTCAGCCTTCCCTAAGGTCCAGCTCTCACATCTGTAGGTTACTACAGGGAATACCGTGGCTTTGACTAGGCGGATCTTTGTTGCCAGTCTGATGTCTCTACTCTTTACTATTTTATCGAGACTGGACATTGCTCTCCTCCCAAGAAGTAAGCATCTTCTGATTTCCTGGCCACAGTCTGCATCTGCAGTAATCTTTGCACCTAGAAATACAAAGTCTGTCACGGCCTCCACATTTTCTCCCTCTATTTTCCAGTTGTCAGTCATTCTTGTTGCCATAATCTTGGTTTTTTTTTATGTTTAGCTGCAGCCCAGCTTTTGCGCTTTCTTCTTTCACCTTGATTAGAAGTCTCCTCAGCTCCTCCTCGCTTTCGGCCATCAGAGTGGTGTCATCTGCATATCTGACGTTGTTAATGTTTCTTCCAGCAATTTTCACCCCAGCTTTGCATTCATCAAGCCCCGTATATCGCATGATGTGTTCTGCATACAAGTTAAAAAGGTTAGGTGAGAGTATGCAGCCTTGCCGTACGCCTTTCCCAATCTTGAACCAGTCTGTTGTTCCGTGGTCAGTTCTGACTGTTGCTACTTGGTCCTTGTACAGATTCCTCAGGAGAGAGACAAGGTGGCTTGGGATGCCCATCCCACCAAGAACTTGCCACAATTTATTATGATCCACACAGTCAAAGGCTCTAGAGTAGTCAATTAAGCAGAAATAGATGTTTTTCTGAAACTCCCTGCCTTTCTCCATTATCCAGCGGATATTGGCAATCTGGTCTCTCGTTCCTCTGCCTTTTCTAAACCCAGCTTGAACATCTGGCAACTCTCTCTCCATGTATTGCTGGAGTCTTCCTTGCAGGATCTTGAGCATTACCTTACTGGCATGAGAAATAAGGGCCACTGTATGGAAGTTTGAGCAGTCTTTCGCATTTCCCTTTTTTGGTATGGGGATATAAGTTGATTTTTTCCAGTCTGATGGCCATTCTTGCGTTTTCCATATTTGCTGGCATATGGCATGCATCACCTTGACAGCATCATCTTTTAAGATTTTAAACAGTTCAGCTGGGATCCCGTCGTCTCCTGCTGCCTTGTTGTTAGCAATGCTTCTTAAGGCCCATTCAACCTCACTCCTCTGGATGTCTGGTTCTAATTCATTCACCACACCGTCAAAACTATCCTCGATATTATTATCCTTCCTATACAGATCTTCTGTATAGTCTCGCCACCTTCTCTTGATCTCTTCAGCTTCTGTTAGGTCCCTGCCATCTTTGTTTCTTATCATACCAATTTTTGCCTGAAATTTACCTCCAATGTTTCTAATTTTCTGGAAGAGGTCTCTTGTCCTTCCTATTCTGTTGTCTTCTTCCACTTCCATGCATTGCTTATTTAAAAATAGTTCCTTGTCTCTTCTGGCTAACCTCTGGAATTGCGCATTTAACTGGGCATATCTCCCCTTATCACTGTTTCCTTTTGCTTTCCTCCTTTCTTGGGCTACTTCCAGTGTCTCAGCAGACAACCATTTTGCCTTCTTGGTTTTCTTTTTCTTTGGGACGTACTTTGTTGCCGCCTCCTGAACAATGTCGCGGACTTCTGTCCATAGTTCTTCTGGGACTCTGTTTACTAAATCTAGTCCTTCAAATCTGTTCTTCACTTCCACTGTATATTCGCTAGAAATGTTAGTGAGATCATATCTAACTGGTCTGTGTATTTTCCCTGATCTCTTTAGTTTTTTTCTAAATTGAGCAATAAGAAGTTCGTGATCTGAGCTACAGTCAGCCCCAGGTCTTGTTTTCACCGACTGGATGGATGTCCGCCACCTTTGGCTGCAAAGGATGTAGCCAATCTGATTTCGGTGTTGACCGTCGATGCCATAACAACTATCAAAATACAGTTAAAATAATTATAAAACAGTTCTACATTTAAAATGTAATATAAAAAGCAAGAATCTTTAGCATCTCCTTACTAAAATCGTCGTCCAATTGCATCGTTAGTCATTGCCCTTGAGTTGATACTCACAGGAACACCTCAGCAAGGGAGAGTCCAAAAGTGGCAGGCTAAAACCCAGCACCTCAATCCATGGCTGATACCAAATAAGAGACTGAACAAATTGCTCTGTCACCACAAGATGCAGAGCCAACCTTAAGAAATGGGACCACAAAGTGGAGTCCACGACATGCGAGTGTGGAGAAAAGTAAACAGCCCACCTACTACAATGCAGTCTGAGCCCTGCCACATACACAATGGAGGACCTTATAACAACACCAGGGGCACTCCTCCAAGTGGCCAGCTACTGGTCAAAGGACATTTAGCATAATGCCAAGTTTTTAAACTTTGTGTTTTTTCAAATACATCACAACTGTACCCTTGGTTTGCTCCTGATACGATAAATAAAGTTTTTGGAGTTGTAGTTTATTTTTTTTATTTACAGTTTTTATATTCCGCCCTTTTCACCCCGCAGGGGACTCAGGGCGGATTATAATATACACATATATGGCAAACATTCAATGCCAGTTTGACAGACAACAAATACAGACAATACACAGAGGCTATTTAACTTTTTTTTTTCTGGCCGCCAGGGGAGCTGCTGCTTTCATCGTCCATCAGCGACACCGATGAAGTTCTTCTGCATTCCACATCCCGGAGTTTTCTTTATGGCCTCATAAATTAGTTAATTTAGCCTCCCACACAAGGTGGTACCTTATTTTCCTACTTGAGAGATGCAACTGTCTTTCGGGTTGCAAAGGTCGACAACAGGCTACACAATGGCTGGACACCCACTCCAGCCCGGGTTGGCTTCGAACTCATGACCTTTTGGTCAGAGTGATCTTAATGCAGCTGACACTCAGCCAGCTGCGCCACAATCCCGGTTCACCTACATCCAGAGAAAACTGGGCTCAATATGCCCAAATGTGAACACTGGTGGAGTTTGGGAAAAAAGACCTTGACATTTGGGAGTTGTAGTTGCTGGGATTTATAGTTCACCTACAGTCAAAGAGCATTCTGAACCCCACCAATGATTGAATTGGACCAACTTCCCACACAGATCAACATGATCAACAGAAAATACTGTGTTTTCTGGTGGTCTTTGGCGACCCCTCTGACACCCCCTCGCAACCCGCCAGGGGTCCCGACCCCCAGGTTGAGAAACACTCTTTTAGAAAATTGCATTCAGAACCATTTGGAGATGATAACTATGAGGGGTACTATGACTTTCCTCGATCCAGACAGTATACTATTGATGCAACCTAGAATTACATTGGCCTTTTTAGCCGCTGCATCATGCTGTGGTCTCATGTTCAGTTCAAGACTCCGAGGTTGCTTTCAAACCAAGTACCTCCCATCCTATATCTGAGCCCAAGATAATAGGATACGTGCCACTTCCGGCACTGTGTTCAGTGGCTGAGAGTTACATTGTCCTCCCTTCAAACAAAATCATCAACGTTTTTGAGAATACGGCCTGGCAAATGAGGATCAAATAAAAATCTGGGCCATTCGTTTGCCTTTGGGGAGGAAAGCGGGATCAAAATAGAGTAAATAAATAAAAATAAATGTCTTTTGGATCTGAGACTGATTTGGGGGTGCTTCCCACCTGCCTCAAGTGAACAAAAATGTTAGTTTTTTGGCTGTAGTGTCCTGTTCCCAAACAATTGGTTAAATGGACGAACCCAGAGAGTGCTCACCAATGCTTCCTCTTCATCCTGGAAAGAAGTGACGAGCGGAGTGCCGCAGGGTTCCGTCCTGGGCCCGGTCCTGTTCAACATCTTTATTCATGACTTAGATGAAGGGTTAGAAGGCATGATTATCAAGTTTGCAGACGACACCAAATTGGGAGAGATAGCCAATACTCCAGAAGACAGGAGCAGGATTCAAAACCACCTTGACAGATTAGAGAGATGGGCCAAAACTAACAAACTGAAGTTCAACAGTGACAAATGCAAGATACTCCACTTAAGCAGAAAAAAAACAAAATACAAAGATACAGAATGGGGTACAATGCCTGGCTCGAGAGCAGTACGTGTGAAAAAGATCTTGGAGTCGTCGTGGACAGGAAGTTAAACAGGAGACAACAATGTGATGTGGCGGCAAAAAAAGCCAATGGGATTTTGGCCTGTATCAATAGGAGCATAGTGTGTCTAGATCTAGGGAAGTAATGCTACCCCTCTATTCTGCTTTGGTTAGACCACACCTGGAATATTGTGTCCAATTCTGGGCACCACAATTCAAGAGAGATATTGACAAACTGGAATGTGTCCAGAGGAGGGTGACTAAAATGATCAAGGGTCTGGAGAACAAGCCCGATGAAGAGCGGCTTAAAGAGCTGGGCATGTTTAGCCTGAAGAAAAGAAGGCCGAGAGGAGATATGATAGCCATGTATGAATATGTGAGAGGAAGTCACAGGGAGGAGGGAGCAAGCTGGTTTTCTGCTTCCCTGGAGATGGAACAATGGCTTCAAACAACAAGAAAGGAGATTCCATCTGAACATTAGGAAGAACTTCCTGACTGAAAGCTGTTCAGCAGTGGAACTCTCTGCCCCGGAGTGTGATGGAGGCTCCTTCTTTGGAGGCTTTTAAACAGAGGCTGGATGGCCACCTGTCAGGGGTGCTTTGAATGCAATATTCCTGCTTCTTGGCAGGGGGTTGGACTGGATGGCCCATGAGGTCTCTTCCAGCTCTTATGATTCGATGATTCTAATTTTATCTTCCAACAAAAGGAGTTCAAAAGCATCTGTCGCAACTAACATTTTGTATTATCTACTTTCTGCTCACTGGAACAATATCAGAAAGCAAGGAAAGCAACCACAAAGTAATGAGCCGTGAACAATCAAAGTAATCTCCACCATCTGCACAGAGTTCTTTATGCTCTACAGCTATCTGAAATCCTATTTCTGTTGGAAGTTTATCCCACTGGGATTTCAGCCACTTACCAAAAGGCAGATGGGGGAAAAGAAAAAGTGGAGATGCCGGGGATTGAACCCGGGGCCTCATACATGCAAAGCATGCGCTCTACCACTGAGCTACATCCCCGGATGGAAAGACTCGCCTCTGAAAACCTAATCGTGAAAGCTGTTTATACCTCAACGATGTCTCAAGGAAGGGAAATCAGGCTGATTATGCTTGGAAGAATTAAAGGGGAGCCGAAAACGAAATGAACATGCTCTCGGTAGAGGTGTAAACAACTCTTTATTCATATGATGCCGGGGGGGGGGGGGAGGATGAACTCTTTATTTGCAGGCAGCAAAAGGAGAAGAAATGTCTTTTTGTCATCTTTTTAAGAACAAACTGTAAACTAACTTGCGATTATGACCAAATCAGAAGTGGAATGCCATATCCACTTTGTAAAACGACACTGCAATATCCATTCTAGTCTGCTGTTGAATTGGAAACACTCTTTTAGAATTACAAAAGCAGGTGCGCCTCCCCGTCGGGGAATCGAACCCCGGTCTCCCGCGTGACAGGCGGGGATACTTACCACTATACTAACGAGGAATAGCTAGCCATCGGCCGGAGAATTCTATACTTGACACTACCGAAGCTATGTCTTTCTGCATTCCAGTAACTTAGAATCTGGAAGTTTAGTTTGGATGAGTTGGACCCAAGTCTCAAATATGCCGTGATTAGTCACTACAGTATACAATGTTGTATGCTTCAAATTGAGAAAAGTACTGATTTTCAGGAAATGTTCTCTTTTTGAGCTCAGCGCGTCACCCCTGACCACAGCACATCTGATCTTGACAAAAAATAAAACACGAAACGGGTGAAATAAAAGGGGAGAAAAAGGAACTTTTGCCGAAACCCGGGATCGAACCAGGGACCTTTAGATCTTCAGTCTAACGCTCTCCCAACTGAGCTATTTCGGCACGTAAGGGCCCGGCGTGTTTTAGAGAACGCCGACTTGATAATGACTCTCTTTTGTAAGGCTAAACGTAATAAAGATTCATTGTTTGGGTTAGGATTTTAGGAGTGCACAAGAGGTGGGTAAACTACAACTCCCATCACCATCTATCATTGTTCCCAAACCATACCAGTAGTTAAAGTTTGCTATGTTAAGTCCATGTGCCAAGTTTGGTCCAGGTCGGTGGGGTTGATTATGGGTGAACTACAAATCCCAACAACTTCCCCCAAACCCTGTCATTCAAAGTTGGCCATGCTGAGTATGCCTGCCAAGTTTGATCCAGATCCATCGTCAGTTAGGTTCAAACTGCTGTCTGGATGTGGGTGAACTATAACTCCCAACATCCATGGTCAATTCTCTCAAAACCCCCCCAGTACTTAAAATTGGGTCTGTGTGCCAAGTTTGGTCCAGCTCCATTGCTAGCAGGAGTCACAGAGCTCTCTGGGTGTGGGGTGAACTATAACTCCCTAAATTCAAGGGCAATTCCCTTCTCCTTCCCAAACCCCTCCAGTATTTTTTGTTGGTCATGTTGGGTCTGTGTGCCAGGTTTGTTCCAGATCCATCGTCGGCTGGTTTCAGAGTACTCGTTGTTTATGGGTGAACTATAATTCCAAACATCCAAGGTTAGGTTCTTCCAAACCTGGCCAGTATGTAAAGTTGGTCATGTTGGGTATGTGTGCCATGTTTGGTCCAGATCCATCATCAGTAAATTTCGTCAATTGTGTTCATGTTGGATACGTGTGCCAAATCTGGACAAGATCCATTGTTCCCAGGACCCACAGGGCTCTCTGGTTGCAAGGTGAACTATAACTCCCATCATCCAGGGTCAATCCCTCCTCCAAATCCCCCCTCCCTCCAGTAGTCTAATTTGGTCATGTTGGGTCATGTTTGAAGTAGGTGTGAATGTAGCAATTGGCCACCTTGATTAGCATTTAATGACCCTGCAGTTTCAAGGTCTGGCTTCTTACTGCCTGGGGGAATCCTTTGTTGGGAGGTGATTAGTTGGCCCTGATTGCTTCTTGTCTGGAATTCCTGTTTTTGAGTGTCGATCTTTATTTACTGTTATGATTTTGGAGGTTTTTTTTAATACTGCTAGCCAGATTTTGTTTATTCTCATGGTTTCTTCCTTTCTGTTGAAATTGTCCACATAAGCCATTAAATGCTAATCAAGGTGGCCAATTGCTACATTCACACCTACCTCAAACAGACAAGAGTTCTTTCTCCCACCCTGAACATTCCACAGATACATAAATCACATTTTCCTAGTTTCCAACAGATCTCACAACCTCTGGAGATGCCTGCCATAGATGCAGGTGAAACGTCAGGAGAGAATGCTTCTGGAACATGGCCAGACAGCCCGGAAAACACACAACCCAATCCCCACACTGCTGCAGGTCTACATGACATTTATTTGTGACATTTATATCCCGCCCTTTTCACCCCGAAGGGGACTCAGAACAGCTTACAAGTTATATGTACATACAATATTATATTATTAACATAGCACAATATTAGTATTATATATTACTATATTGTACTATACTACTATACTGTAATTATTAGTAATATTACATGTAATATATAATATACAATTATTATATTGTATTATTACTATTATATTGTATTACGTTATAATATTATTACCAATATTATATGTATATACAATAAATTATATTATTAGCACAGCACAATATTAGTATTATATATTACTATATTGTTGCTGGGGGGGAGGGGCTCCCAACTGATGACCCAGGGGACATGGTGGAACTGTGTCTTCCTGACTCCCCTTCTTCACTCTGGCCCCAGAGCAGCAGTTTGAAAGCTTAACATAAGCACTTGCGAGTGTTCAAAACAAAAATATTGCACTTTATTTCCCATTCATTTTTTAGAACTCCACAAATTACAAATATTTTGAAAAATATACATGAGTGAAGCGATACAAAACAGGTGAACCAACATACAATGCTTTCCATCTGTTTCTACAGAAAGCATCAAGGTCTGGCACCTCCATACATAAAGGACAAAGGCACCAAAGTATGCTTTCATAAATGGAAATGGGACTTCAAAGTCTCTCTAGTTCTGTCTCATGACAAACAGGCTTCCAATTTGGATTAGCCACAGATTGCCATGTGGCCTGGAATTGGACAAAGTGTTCTAGGACAAACTGTGCATATTAAAGGAAACAGTCAGGACTGTTCAGAGCTGGAATGACGCTGGTTGGTCACACACATGTATGAATGCACCTTTGGGATAATAGTATTGGCATCCATGCCCTGCCAAGCATTCCTGATCTTGACTGGCTTTCTAGATCAGGAATGCCAAGAACCAACCAATACACAAGAGCACAACCAGTTGGCACAGCACGCCATGAAGGCACTCCTTGGCAGTAAGCGCCCCTTTCTTTTCCCGACACTTCTTCTTTGGCTCTTCTCTTTTCTTTTTCTCTCCTGTGCTCGTTTACCTCCCAAAGACATGTTTCTCTTCCATGGTGCCACAGCCAGTGCTGGTTCCTGCACGATAAGTCCTCACTCAAAAAGGTACAGCGTTATGGCACCGGGGGCCAAATTTTAGACACTTCTTTATGTGTTGCTTCTGGAAGCCACTGACAATATTCTGTCAATAGATCTGAAATAGAACATATTGAAATTGGAGTGGTTGGATACAATCTGGAGAAATATAATTCAGCGGAACACTCTTGTTGGAGTTTTTAAGGCATCCTAGGTATAACAATCACAATCAGGGATGAAGTTTATTGAGAACATTTATATTCTGGCCTTCTGTAAGAGATATGGGAGATGATGATAATGGGAGATATTGATGATGCAACCCAATAAGCAACCAGGTCTGTTTGGCTCAGTATAATCTATTCAGACTTGCAGTTGTCCTCTAAGCCAGTATTTCTCAACCTGGAGGAGGATTGCGAGGGGGGTGTCAGAGGGGTTGTCAAAGACCATCAGAAAACACAGTATTTTCTGTTGGCCATGTGAGTTCTGTGTGGGAAGTTTGGCCCAATTCTATAATTGGTGAGGTTCAATATGCTCTTTGACTGTAGGTGAACTATAAATCCCAGCAACTACAACTCCCAAAATGTCAAGGTCTATTTTCCCCAAACTCCACCAGTGTTCACATTTGGGCACATTGATTATTCGTGCCAAGTTTGGTCCAGATCCATCATGGCTTGAGTCCACTGTGCTCTCTGGAGGTAGGTGAACTACAACTCCAAAACTCGTCAATGCCCACCAAACCCTTCCAGGATTTTCTATTGGTCATGGGAGTTCTATGTGCCAAGTTTGGTTCAATTCCTTCATTGGTGGAGTTAACTATAAATCCCAGCAACTACAACTCCCAAATGACAAAATCAATCTCCCCAACCCCACCAGTATTCAAATTTGAGCGCATCGGGTATTTGTGCCAAATTTCATCTTGGCTTGAATACTCAAAATATATCCTGCATATCAGATATTTACATTACGATTCACAACAGTAGCAAAATTACAGTTGTGAAGTAGCAAAGAAAATAATATTATGGTTGGGGGTCACCACAACATGAGGAACTATATTAAGGGGTCGCAGCATTAGGAAGGTTGAGAACCATTGCTTTAAGCTGTCTGGGAGAGGGTTCTCCGATATCCAAGACTGCGATCCAATACTTACACTGGAAACTTGAATGTAGTACTAGATCCTAGCCTAAGAAGTTAACCTTTCAAATTTCAGGGATAGAATTCAGGGAGCAAGTATATTGCAGCTGGGAGTGGAAATGTGTCTAAATGGCTCTAAGATTCTTTTTGACACTGGCATCAATGCACTCTGGTGCATTTGGGTTCAAGATAAGTTTGGCTAAGAACCAGAGGCACTGTAACAGGGAGTGCCAAAAGTTAGTGTTGTTGGGATTCAACTCCACACTGACCAAGTCTCAAGTCCTCAATGAGGAATGGTTTAGTTCGCTTAGTTGGGAATGTATCAATTCCTTCTCTCTGTTTCTGCTCTCATTCTGTTTGGTTGTTTAACATGGATACTTTTCTACTGCAAAGCTTTTTGAATCTGCCTTCTGCCTTCTTACATCTTAGTATGGACAGTAGGTGCTGTGTGCTTTGAGATCTCTCTCTGCTTGTGTCAGGAGAGATATAGTGATTGAGTTTTTTGCTCTCTTCGAAACCTTAGAAAAGATGGGTGTTAGAGTAGCTCAGACCTTGTTCTTGATTATTAAGAAATGCAGTTATTTCTTATTGTTGTAAATAAATCTTTTGTGTTTTTTTAAAGATTGGACTCTGCATGTTTGCCTCCTAAGCTCTGAATTTTTGACAGCTACATCACACAGTACTTCATGCTCTGCTCGCTAATGAGTGGATACTCAATTTTGGTATCCTGTTTATGTTTTTTGGATGTTCTGCTATATTTAGGGTAGTTTTCCTTAGCAAGTGTAGCTTACATTTCGGGTTCTTCTTCCAGGCGGCAAGTAAAGCGTCCCAGTTATTGGCATTTTCAGAAACAAGAGCTTGGAGAAGGGATTCGGTCCTTGGTTGGAGTCTGCAGAAAATCCCCAACAGGCAACAGTGAAGAGCAGGGATCAAGAAAGGCAAGAGAAAAGGGCACAGTGTGGAATGCTCTTTTTTTTTCAGGGTCCTCCATTCCACTCCCTTTCCCATTTCTCTGTTCCACTTCCACATTGTGCTTCCCTCCCATCTCTTGTACTTGTCCTAACATTGGGCTTCTTTCACCTCTAAATCTACTAGTACCACCTCTTTTTGCATGCACAGCACCATTTTTCGACTCCATAAGCATTTACCCCAAAAGCATGAACACTGGAATTTAGCAGAAGCTCTCATGCTCCAAAACAAAAAAGAGGCCAAATACCAAGCTATTTTTTCTAAGTGTTTGCAAATCCACCTCACGGCTCGGGTGTCTAGCCCACCAGCTTATAAGAACCTCTCAACTGCCAACTTACTTGGACCAGGTTTTCAGCATTGTGACTGGACTTGACAACAAGCAGCGGTTGTGGGTGGCCAACCTTTTAACCACCTAAGAGAAGGAAACACATAGCCATGGGTTAATAATGTTTGAGGATCTTTAGGGCTCTCGCGTGATTAAAGATACCTTGAGATAGTGAATTCCACAACTTAATAGTCTATTTCCACTGCTTCTTCAACTATGTGTCCCAATTCCAAACTGAATCCCCTTAGCTCAATGTTATCACCTATTGCAGTGTTTTCAGCAGACTGTGCAGAAGATGCTTCAGCTATACTTCACAAAAAGGGAAATCAGCCTGTTTAGCAAGCCTTGCAAAAGCTTATATATTAGTCTGTATGCTATAGAGAAGGGACTGAAACAGACTGTTTAATATTTCAACTAATAAGCAATTGCACCTGCATGCTGAATACATGAAGTTTGTAAGTAAACCAACTAAACATTTTCTTTCTATATGTTATATACCTATATACTTAGGGTCACATAAGAATTTCTCAAGCAGAAAGGGGCTGCAAGTAGAAAAAGTCTAAGAAGCCCTGGTCAATTCAATACTTCAGCTCTAATGAATTTTAATTCAATTTTATATTAATTTACTAGCTTAGTTACCCAGCGGTGCCCGGGTTATTTGAAAAAGGCATTGTTTGTTTTGGGGTGTTAGGTAATATCATTTAGTTAATTAGTAACACTATTTATTAGGAAAAAGCCTGTCTTTGATTTCATTATGAATGCTCCCATTAGAAAATACATAATGATGTGGGTGAACTACAGTTCCCAGACTCGTGGGTCAAGTCTCCCCAAACCAGGCCTGTATGTACAGTTGGCCATGTTGGGTGTGTGTGCCAAGTTTGGTCCATTATTCATCATCGGCTGGGTTCAGTGCTCTCTGGAGAAGGGTGAACTATAACTCCCATATGCCAAGGGCAGTCACCCCCAAATTCTGCCAGTATTTGAGCTGGCCATGTTGGGTCTGTGGTTCAGATCTGTCGTCAGCTGAGTTGAGTGCTCTCGGGATGCAGGTGAACTACACTCCCAAAATCAAGGTCATTTCCCCCAACCCCCTGCAGTATGTTCAGTTGGTCATGGGGCTTCTCTGTGCCAAGTTTGGTCCCGGTCCACTGTTGGACCCCTCCAATCTGTTCAGTTGCTGATCAATTCCTCTGTGTTTGCTCTGTGACATAGGAAAGGGTAGGAAAGGGTTAAGAGAGAAGCAATGGGCGGGGTCATGCAAATTCCACACAAGGAACCCTGGGATGCCTGCCTGTGGTGGTAGAAACAGGTCAAATCTAGGATGAAATTGTCCCTGAATGAAAGCATTCCTCGGATGGTGGGCTGTAGTGTTTGGGGAGGACATGGCACTCATTGTAACCTGCAATGTCAGTTGAGGGAATGCCATTGGAGGCTTCTTAGCACTTGGAACTATAGCCTGTTTGTGGAGGTGGAAGGCTATCTGTGTAAGTAGACACCTCTGCCACATACACACTTTTTCACTTTTATTATCTGGATAGATAGACAGATAGATAGATAGATAGATAGATAGATAGATAGATAGATAGATCGATTGATTTTCGGAATATAGCCCATTGCCCTTTGATAAACCTCCCAGTTTGGGCAATTAAATGCAGTGGGTTAAACTGCTGAGTTGCTAAACTTGCTGACCGAAAGGTCGCAGGTTCGAATCCAGGGAGCAGCGTGACCTCCTGCTGTCAGCCCCAGCTTCTGTCCACCTAGCAGTTCGAAAACATGCAAATGTGAGTAGATCAATAGGCACTGCTCCGGCGGGAAGGCAGTCATGCTGGCCACATAACCTTGGAGGTGTCTATGGACAACGCCGGCTTTTTGGCTTAGAAATGGAGATGAGTACCAACCCCCAGAGTTGGACACGACTGGACTGAATGTCAGGGGAAAACCTAACCCTAACTAAATCATAGCACAGCAAATAAATAAAATCAATTTTTAAAAAGGAGGAATAAAAGAGAAACTGGCATACTTTCCCTTCCAAGAAAAACTTGGCAAAGTATTTGTAGCACTCGAGGCCTTCTGGATAATCTACCTCCACAGCAGGAAGTTGCCAACCAACTCGATCTGTAGAGAGAAGGGGGAGGTGGTGAAGACTCTCTCGCTGACTGGTTTGGCATTCAGGACTCACCCTCTTTATTCCATGGTTAAATACATCAGAAGCAGGAGGGTTGAACCCCCGAGAGCTTCTGCCAATCTATGCCAGCAATACATAGCTAGGTGGACCAGGGATTGTGAGGCAAGAAGAAAACACAAGAGGGAAACGGGACATTCCATTTCTAACACATGGGTCTTTTTGACAAATACAATGGTAACAGAGGTCCGACACATTTGGAACCAAGATACATGGAAAATGCATCACTTTCCCCCAGAAAGCAAGGTAACATTGTGCAACGTACAAAAGACACTTGGCCTGTGGCAGCGCACTCGGCCCGTTTCAGGACAATAGGAAGGAGGCGGGTTGTCCAGTGGCTTTTCGAAGTGGCAGTATGGAGGTAAAAGCAGCGGGATCCATTCTGGTTCAATCACCGAAATACCTTCAAGGAATGGAGACAAAGGGCAAAACATGATTAGAAGTTGGTATCTTTTATCAGCTTGTGCTGGTCTAAAAAAAGGTGAGAAAAAAAGTCTCCACTTAAAAAACTTCCTAGCAGTAAGTAGAATATGCTCATTTGGAATCCATTGGAGTCCCCTTCCTCGGGGTTTTTTTAAAGCAGGGCGAAATGATCATCTGTCAGGAGGGCTTTGATTGTGTTGAGTCTCTGTGCCAAGTTTGGTCCGGATACGATATTGGCTGAGTTCAGTGCTCTCTGGATAAGGGTGAACTACAACTCCCAGATTCCCAGGGCAATCATTTCCAAACCCAGCCAGTATTCACAGTTGGCCATGTTGGTTCTAGGTGGCAAGTGTGCCTCAGATCTGTCGTTGGCTGGGTTCAGCATTCTCTGGCTACCTGCTGAGTCAGTCTCCCAAATCCCTCCAGTCTGTTCAGTTGCTGATCAATTCTTCTGTTTGCTGTGTGCCATAGGAAAGGGTTAAGGGAGAGGCAGTGGGCAGGGTCATGCAAATTCCACACAAGGAACCCTGGGATGCCTGCCTGTGGTTGAGGAAACACGTCAAATCTAGGATGAAATTCTTCCCAAATGAAAGTATTTCTTGGGTGGTGGGCTGTAGTGTTTGGGGCGTTTGCGCTACATGCAATGTCAGTTGAGGGAGTGCCTTTGGAGGCTCCTCACTACTTGGAACTATAGCCTGTTTGTGGAGGCCAGAGACTGACTGTATAAGTGGACACCTCCTCAACATACACACATACTCATTTTTAACTTTTATTATGTGTATAGATAGATGTGTACAGATATAGACAGATGTGTATACATTATTCTTATTGTTCTATTAATATTTCAAGGGGAAATGTTATTATTAATAATATTAATTCCTAGAGAAGTATTATTTCAAGGGGGAATATATTAATAATATGCCCCCCCCCCCCCTTGAAATAACATTTTTCCAGGAATCTCTAGGTCCTTTAGTATGACTTTCTGGTGGATGCTGACTATACAGTTGCTTTTGAGAATGTAGAGATTCCTAATCAAATCTGCAAAAGTTAAACCCATAAATGTGGTGGGCTGACTGTGGTTCACTTCTGGTTCTCAAAACACATTTATGCCAATTTTGGGGTGAGTGCGACCTGTTTAAAAGGCGAAGTGTTGCTCCCGAAGGCTTCCTAGAAAAAAAGGAGTCCAGAAGGCTCTGAAGTCAAAGGCCACAAAAAGAACTTGGCTGCAGCAGCATGCAGCCCCAGGGCTGCACTTTGCTCACTGCTGCTTTAAAGGGAACAGCAAAAATTATCTCCAAAAGGAAAACAAAAAGGAGGGGTTGAGGACGGAAAGGAGCTGATTTTACCTTTCATGTACATTTTGGTGGTTTCCACAATTTCCTGATAAACGACAAAGTCAGGGAGCTCTTTGAAGAGGACTGAACTAGGGTGGATGAAGACAGGATCGTCCAGAAGAGGGGTCTGGCGGGAGGAATGTCAGGGCAGGGAAAGAAGAACAAAAAAATCACAACCAGCAGTAAGGGAAATCGGCAATAAGTCATGATCCTCCACTTTAATATTTATCCTTCAGTGATGAGGTGATTCTGTGATTCTGCTTCCGAGGCAGAGATACACTGAAATAATTTGCCACTGCATAACAGCTTCTGCTGCTTCTCTGGCAAGAGAAGAACTTCCCTTCTATGGAACGAAACTGTATTTCTTTGACTTGATTTTCAGTTTGTAAACTACCTTGAATCCCAATGTTGAGAAAAGGGCAGGGTATAAATAAAGTTAATAAGACTTTGTCACTAGTCACAAATGCTTTCAGTGAAAAAAATCCTTTTATTTTTGGTCCTTCCCTTTTTGGCTTGGGCTCTGCCCCCTACTGAAAAACAACGCATGAAAACCTCTTTAAAGCTACAATCGCTACTTTCGCTCTTGACCAGGGGTTAGATAGTTTTTCAGACACCGCCATTACCCCCATAGCAGCTCCTCCCTGTCACTTGCCTTGGCATGAAGCATTATATGAGGGTGGGTCAAAAAGTAGTGCCCCCATCGCTCTAACTTTTATTTCTTTCACAGCTACTGGACTACCAATGCATGATATGATAGAGGTAACCTTACTCTACTGATAGTGTCTCTTATTTTTCTAATTGACTGATTAGAACTATGAGTCGTCATTGAATTTCTGGCCAAAGAAGGTTGTGCACCTAAGGACATCCATCATTGCTCAAAGAATGTTTATGGGGACACTGTAATGGAACAACAAGGCAGCAGGAGACGACGGGATCCCAGCTGAACTGTTTAAAATCTTAAAAGATGATGCTGTCAAGGTGATGCATGCCATTTGCCAGCAAATATGGAAAACACAAGAATGGCCATCAGACTGGAAAAAATCAACTTATATCCCCATACCAAAAAAGGGAAATGCGAAAGACTGCTCAAACTTCCGTACAGTGGCCCTTATTTCTCATGCCAGTAAGGTAATGCTCAAGATCCTGCAAGGAAGACTCCAGCAATACATGGAGCGAGAGTTGCCAGATGTTCAAGCTGGGTTCAGAAAAGGCAGAGGAACGAGAGACCAGATTGCCAATATCCGCTGGATAATGGAGAAAGGCAGGGAGTTTCAGAAAAACATCTACTTCTGCTTCATTGACTATTCTAAAGCCTTTGACTGTGTGGATCATAATAAATTGTGGCAAGTTCTTAGTGGGATGGGCATCCCAAGCCACCTTGTCTCTCTCCTGAGGAATCTGTACAAGGACCAAGTAGCAACAGTAAGAACTGACCACGGAACAACAGACTGGTTCAAGATTGGGAAAGGCGTACGACAAGGCTGCATCCTTTCACCCAACCTTTTTAACTTGTATGCAGAACACATCATGCGATGTGCGGGGCTTGATGAATGCAAGGCTGGGGTGAAAATTGCTGGAAGAAACATTAACAACCTCAGATATGCAGATGACACCACTCTGATGGCCGAAAGCGAGGAGGAGCTGAGGAGCCTTCTAATCAAGGTGAAAGAAGAAAGCGCAAAAGCCGGGTTGCAGCTAAACGTCAAAAAAACCAAGATTATGGCAACAAGAATGATTGACAACTGGAAAATAGAAGGAGAAACCGTGGAGGCCGTGACAGACTTTGTATTTCTAGGGGCAAAGATTACTGCAGATGCAGACTGTGGCCAGGAAATCAGAAGACGCTTACTTCTTGGGAGGAGAGCAATGTCCAGTCTCGATAAAATAGTGAAGAGTAGAGACATCAGACTGACAACAAAGATCCGCCTAGTCAAAGCCATGGTATTCCCTGTAGTCACCTACGGATGTGAGAGCTGGACCTTAGGGAAGGCTGAGCGAAGGAAGATCGATGCTTTTGAGCTGTGGTGTTGGAGGAAAGTGCTGAGAGTGCCTTGGACTGCGAGAAGATCCAACCAGTCCATCCTCCAGGAAATAAAGCCCGACTGCTCACTGGAGGGAAAGATACTAGAGACAAAGTTGAAGTACTTTGGCCACATCATGAGGAGACAGGAAAGCCTAGAGAAGACAATTATGCTGGGGAAAGTGGAAGGCAAAAGGAAGAGGGGCCGACCAAGGGCAAGATGGATGGATGGCATCCTTGAAGTGACTGGACTGACCTTGAGGGAGCTGGGGGTGGTAACGGCCAACAGGGAGCTCTGGCGTGGGCTGGTCCATGAGGTC
Source organism: Anolis sagrei (assembly GCF_037176765.1). NCBI lineage: Eukaryota > Metazoa > Chordata > Lepidosauria > Squamata > Anolidae > Anolis > Anolis sagrei. Next base: position 40,646,276 of record NC_090034.1, on the reverse strand, counting down.
ACGAAGAGTCGGAGACGACTGAACGAATGAACAACAACAACTGCCCTCTACTGAAAAACAACGCATGAAAACCTCTTTAAAGCTACAATCGCTACTTTCGCTCTTGACCAGGGGTTAGATAGTTTTTCAGACACCGCCATTACCCCCATAGCAGCTCCTCCCTGTCACTTGCCTTGGCATGAAGCATTATATGAGGGTGGGTCAAAAAGTAGTGCCCCCATCGCTCTAACTTTTATTTCTTTCACAGCTACTGGACTACCAATGCATGATATGATAGAGGTAACCTTACTCTACTGATAGTGTCTCTTATTTTTCTAATTGACTGATTAGAACTATGAGTCGTCATTGAATTTCTGGCCAAAGAAGGTTGTGCACCTAAGGACATCCATCATTGCTCAAAGAATGTTTATGGGGACACTGTAATGGAATTTGACCTGTCTGGACCTCTGAAAGACAACCTAAGTGGTTTCAGATACGACTTGAATGACATGAAAACAGCTTTAAAATTATGGGCTACGAAGCAAAACCTGGATTTTTTTTCAAAATGGTTTTGATGCCTGGGTTAAATGATGGTGCAAATGTGTACAAATTGATGGTGACTATGGTGGTAGTTTTGTGTAGAGGACAGTTCAGGCTATGATCTGTAACAACTTCTACTGTTAAATGTTCATTCATAACCTTTTTATGACACAGGAGGCAAAACTTTGTGACCCACCCTTGTATAACTAAAGGGGAAGAGATGAGAAGCAAGTCAGTCAGGAAGGGTACCTTGTAACCATTCTTCCACTTTTCATCCAGAAGTTCCTCTGTTTGGATCCTCCTGGCGACATGGTCTCCCAGTCCAGCCAGGACTATCTGCCTCAAGAAAGTCACCTGCGTCTCTGTTGGGGGCTTCATTTTGGGATCGACGAAGAGGCCAGCATCAGGGCAGATGGCATTAACTTGGGAGGATAACAAAGCATTAGAAAAACCGCAGACAACCAAAGAAAGTGAGAGGAAATCACCCAAGAGAGCCATCCTCCAAATGAACTCTCCATCTCTGAGTCAGAAGGCACAAGTCGTGCCTTCAAGTTGTTTTTGAATTACGACAGCCCGAAATCCAACCTATCACAGAGGTAGAATTTACCTGCTGTTGTGAGCTGCCCCCGCAAACGCCTGATTTCCACCATCGCTTTGTACCGCAAGCCATTGGTCTCGCAGAACTGAGGCGTGCATCCAGCATATTCACAGGAACCCACAGCTCCTAGAATAAGAAGGTAGATCCAAAGGATTTCAGTAGGCCCAGCAGAAGCATACTCCAAAGAGGAGAGCAAAAAAGAAACAAAGAGAGGCACACCTAGCATCATCATGAGGTCTCCCAGCTTCTGGGAGGGTCCTTGTCCAGCCCAGATCCGTTGCATCTGTATGACCCGTGCCCTTTTGCCTTTAAGCTTCTCTTGGTCTTCCTCACTAACACCTGGCCTGCAGGGGGGAAAAATAACAGAAGAGTTGAAGTACAGGTAATTCCTCAGTATAGGCCAGTGTTTCTTAATCTAGGAGTCAGGACCCCTGGGGGGTGTCGTGAAGGGGTTTCAGAGGGCTCCCCAAGACTATCGGAAAACATTTATTTCTGATGGTCTTAGGAACCCCTTTGGCAGAGACGACGGAAGATCTCTCTGCCTGTCCTCTTCCTTTTTGGAAACAGATGGCAGCAAAAGCCCTCCTCCACTGTGATTGGCCGACCTCTCAGCCAAGGGAAGGGTTGTTTCTGAGACTCCAGGTGGAGAGGGGAGAGCAGGCGTGCTTGGCAAATGGCAGAGTGGTGTGCATGTGTGAGCGAGGGAGAGTGTGAGGCTGGAGGGAGGCTCGCGCCAGTGAGTCCCTTCAAAGCATGGGGGTTCTGTGTGGGAAGTTTGGCCAAATTCTATCGTCGTTGGGGTTCAGAATGCTCTTTGATTGTAGGTGAACTATAAATCCTAGAAACTACAACTCCCAAATGTCAAGGTCTATTTCCCTCAAACTCCACCAGTGTTCACATTTGGGCATATAGAGTATTCGTGCCAAGTTTGGTCCAGATCCATCATTGTTTGAGTCCACGGTGCTCTCTGGATGTAGGTGAACCACAACTTCAAAACTCAAGGTCAATACCCACCAAACCCTTCCAGTATTTTCTGTTGGTGATGGGAGTTCTGTGTGTCAAGTTTGGTCCAATTCCATCATTGGTGGAGTTCAGAATACTCTTTGATTGTAAATCCCAGCAACTACAACTCCCAAATGACAAAATCAACCCCAACCCTACCAGTATTCAAATTTGGGCGCATTGGGTATTTGTGCCAAATTTGGTCCAGTGAATGAAAATACATCCTGAATTTCAAATATTCACATTATGATTCATGACAGTAGCAAAATCACCATTATGAAGTAGCAAGGAAAATAATTTTATGGTTGCGGGTGACCACAATATGAGGAATTGTATTAAGGGATTGCGGCATTAGGAAGGTTGAGAAACACTGGTATAGGCTAACCCCGGGGGAAACCCCTGCTATAATACCTTCCCCAAAACTCTGTTTTTGCCATGGCCATTCAGTGGGCAGAAGACGGGGAAGCTAACCATCTCTATTCTGCCCCAACCAAGGTCCAAGTTTAATTTTCTTGTTAAGGATGCAATCCCATATTTTCCTGGAAAGAAGTTCCACTGGATTTGAAGGGGCTTACTTTTCAGTAGAGACACCTCAGACCACATATTTTATGAATTTCTGACAGAGACTTCCATTTTATTTGAGGTGCCGGGGGGGGGGGGGGGGGGGGAGAGAAGTCTATAGAAAAATACTTGAGACATTTGCTCATCCGTAACATGAAGAGCAAAGCATTTGGGCCAAGATCCAATGTTGGGTCTTTGTCATTACTAAATTTTGCTATGTTGCTCCAATTCATATTTGATGAGATTTTATGAAGTTACTATTCTTTTAAAATCCATCAACTGCCTTGAAGTTCTTGTAGACCAAAGAAAGGATGGAGAAGTGTTCACAATATGAAGATTCAGACCCGATTTCCCCCCTATTCTTGGGAGAACCGCACCTGCTGAAGTCTTCAAAGAATTCCCGAACAGTCAAGGCCGAGACTAAGGCAATGACGTAGGGCAGGCAGTGGTGCTTTTGGCTCAGGGCAAGCATCTTGGCATAGCGGGGAGAGACCGGGAAGGCAGCCATCATAGCCCCCAGGGTACTGATGGGGCAGCTTAGCTTGGCTTCCTGTAGCTTCTTCAGGCTAAAAGGAGGAAATGAAATAAAGTTTTGTCCTGAGAAAAACAAAGCACACATTTCAAATCCATATGCAGGGCAAGCGCTTAATCCAGGATGAAAGTGGCACTTTGCTTGGATTCCTTCACCCATTGAAATAGGGAAACAGACCAAGGCAACACTCCTATTTCTATGGGTCAAGGAACTCTTAAGTGCTGCTTCCTGTTGGGATTCAACCCGACACTGCCCAAGTCTCAAGTCTTCAACGAGGAGCAGTTAGTTTAGTACAGGCTGAGGGAATTGCCTTCCCCCGTGTCTCCTGTATAACAGTTGGAATATATCTAATTTCTTCTCTCCTCTCTGTTTCTGCTCTCATTCTGATTGGTTGTTTAAAATGGATAAACAACCTTGCAGTAAATTGCAGGAAATTTTCTACTGCAAACTTTTTGAATCTGATTTCTGCCTTCTTACACTTTAGTATGGAGAGTATGTGCTTTGTGTTTTGAGATCTCTCTCTGCATGTGTGTGTCAGAGAGATGTAGTGATTGGTGTTTTCCCCCTCTCTTTGAAACCTTAGAAGAGATGACGACGACGACGACGATGATAACTGTATTCCGCACAATCTCCCCAAGGCGACTTATTTTAACATAATAATGGCAAACATTCAATGCCTACATAAAACACATGATACTAACATAAAACCCCAGGAAACCCCCACATATAAAAGTGGCATTAAAACCTAACATCAAATTAAAAACCTAACATCAGTAAATGAAACCTGACACCAATAAATTAACTACACGTAGTCAGACAAAATTCTATAATAACATAAATCTAAACAAAACATCCACATTAGTGTACAACAGCCAGCAAGAGTTCACAAAACGGTGTGGGTTGGTTATGTAGTCAAATGAAGTCATTGTGTTGGTGTGGACCAGGAAGCCCAAATACAAATAGTTTTTAACCAGAGGCCCAGCAATGATCTCTAGATGGGTGTTAGAGTAACTCAGACCCAGTTCTTTACCATGAAGAATGTAGTTAGTTCTTTATTATTGTAAATAAACCTTTTGTGATTTTTAAAGATTGGACTCTGTACGTTTGCCTCCTAACCTCTGACTTTTTTTACAGCCACATCACATGGCACTTCACACTCTGGTCACTAATGAGCTGTTGCTCAAGTTTTGTATCCTGTTTGCTTTTGGATGCTCTGCTTTATTTTAGGGTAGTTTTCCCTAACACTTCCATCCCGGAAAGGGTACTAACAGGACAATGGCAAAGGTCCAGAATAATCATATGGCTTGGATACAGGATATTTGAAGGACCATATATCTCGGTATGACCCTGACAGAAGGTTAAGAGCATCTGGGGAGGGCCTTCTCTCTGTCCTACTCTGTCCTGCCTTTGGTGGGAACAAGGGATATAGGATCTTTTTGGTGAACGCTGCTCCCAGACTTCGGAGCTCCCTTGCCAAAGAGAGAGATCTGGAAGGCCCCATCCCTGCTTGCCTTCCACGTTTCCCTTATAGAAAAAGGCTAAAGTTTCAGCAAAGGTTTACCTCACCCATAGCAAACAGCAATGTGTGCACTTTACCTTCCAGATTTGGGGGGTTCCTGTAAGGCCCCAAGAGCAACTAGCAATTCCTCAGCAGCTACAAGTGCCTCAGTTGGTGGAGGAGTTGGGAAGGGGAAATTGATCACCTAGGAACACAAAGGGGACAATTGTGTCACTGGAAGTGCATGCTAAAATAAAACCACATAGTCTTAAAGGTGCTGTCACATTTCTTTTTGTGCCCCCTCCTTTAAAAATTAGCTTCTGGCATGCTGATTTACAGGGCAGTGCTACGTCTCCTGTGGAACATGTTTTATTAAATTCAACAGGAATGTGAATTTAATAAAAAAAAATAAGCTGGGGATTGCAAGCTCAAATCCTGAGTGACCATTTGCTGGGAAAAGATTGTGAGTTCAACTATATCCTACAAGGAGACTCATTTAAAATTTCCCTGTCTTTTGTCCATACCCTTATCTCTCTTTATACACATAGTACAAAGAAGGTATTGTGTTGGCTTTTAAAGGAAAGATGAAAAACATGTGGTTCCCCACATGTTCCTGGACTGTATCATCGAGCATTCCTCAAGGTTGCTGGAAGAAACAGTCCAACAATATCCAGATAATGTTGTGATTCCTACCCCTGCATTAGAACAATGATGAGTAATTGTAGCCCTCGAGATCTTTTCAACCTTAACTAGCATGTTCAATGGTGAGATATTATGGAATCTGTACTCCAACATGCCTCTAAAGGTGCCACAGGTTTTTCCACTGTCTGTATTTTTAACACACTAACACAGCTAACTTTGTAGAAGGCAGGCAGGGAGGGATTCACTTCTATCTTTGAACTGAACTCCATGTAATTAAGCTGATTAGGATGATTGGCTGTGAAACGATCTCGGAAAATCAAAGCAAGAAAGGGCTGGACAAAGGAAAGAATGTTCTTCAACAAACTCTCACCTTATCAGGTTGTTGTGATTTCCGAGCTGTATCGTCATGTTCCAAACACATTCTCTCGTGACATTTCGCTTGCATCTATGGCAGGCATCCTCAGAGATTGTGAGGTCTGTGACCTCGCAACCTCTGAGGATGCCTGTCATAGATGCAGGTGAAATGTCATGAGAGAATGCTTCTGGAACATGGCCATACAGCCCTGAAAACTCACAACAACCCAGTGATTCTGGCTATGAAAGCCTTCGACAATACATTCTCACCTTATCAATGTTTAACGCTTTCATCTGCAGAATCAAATCTTCAACCGGCCGCCTGGTGATCTCAGGATCAGTGAACTCTTTGAAATCACTGAAGACGGCTGAAGAGTAGAGCCTAGAAATATTGGACGGGTGAATAGTGCTGCCAAGAAGGCTTGAAAATGTCTCACTAAGATTAGGCAGTTCTTTGTATTGTATTGGTTTTATTATGAGTCACTTTGACTCTCTTTTTTAGAGAGATAAAATGGGATACCATTATTATTATTATTATTATTATTATTATTATTATTATTATTATTAAAACACAACAAGGTTCGCCAACACCAAACAAGATTACTATGCTGGATGTTGTATTGGATCAAATGTTGGACACTTCCCAAGTGTCTAGGACTGTGTGATGTATCGGCGAATGATGCGTGCAGATACGAGTAGGGTGGCCTTTTGCAGCTGACAGATGGTAATTTTGTCAGCACCAATTTTGTTTAAATGCAGGCTAAGGTCTTTAGGCACTGCACCCAGTGTAGTGATCACCAATGGGACCACCTTGACAGGCTAGTGTCTTTGCAGTTCAATCTTTAAATCTTCGTATCATGTCACCTTTTCCAGTTGCTTCTCGTCAATTCTGCTATCGCCTGGGATTGCAACATCGATGATCCATACTTTGTTTTTTTCTACGATCGTGAGGTCAGGGGTATTGTGCTCCAGAATTTGGTCAGTCTGAATCTGGAGGTCCCAGAGTAGTTTGACATGTTCATTTTCTGTAACTTTTTCAGGCTTGTGATCCCACCAGTTTTTTTCACAGGCAAATGGTATTTATGACACAAGTTCCAGTGGATCATCTGAGCAACGGTGTTATGCCTCTGCTTGTAGTCCATCTGCATGATCTTCTTGCAGCAGCTGAGTATATAATCCATCATTTCGTCTGCTTCCTTGCAGTCTACACCTGAACTCTGTTGTTGATTTTTCAATTATGGTTTTGATCGCATTGGTTCTAATGGCTTGTTGTTGGGCTGCCAGAATCAGGCCCTAAATCTCCATTTTCAAAGCTCTATTTGTGAGCCACATTCATGTTTCTTTCCTTGTCAATTTTGCCCTCAGTGTTTCCCAGGAACTGTCCATGGAGAGCTTTCTTTTGCCAGTTTTCTCTTCTACTCTACATTGTATTTTTACGGTATTCACCTTTTGTCTTTTGCACGTTAAGCAGCTTTCTACTATTGACTTCCATCAATGTTGGTTCTTGACTGTCTTTCCCATAACCTGCCAATGCATGTTTCTTTTCTTCTACCGTTTGTTTCACTTGCAGAAGCCCTCTGCCTCCTGATTTTCTGGGCAGGTAAAATCTGTTGACACCACTACACAGGTGTAATAGTAGTGGGTTCTCATCAGTTTCCTTGTTTTTCTATCCAGATCATTCACCTCTGCTTGCATCCAGTTCACAATTCCAGCAGTGTATCTGATGACGGGGATGGCCCAGTTGTTGATAGCCTTGATCGTATTTCCGCCATTTAATTTGCTCTTCAGAATTTTTCTGACCCTCTGGACATATTCTTTGCTGTCCATATTTTTCACATGTCCATCCTTGATATTGTCCTGCTGTAGTACGCCCAGATATTTATAGGCTTTAGGCTGATTTTACTGTATGGTTTGTCCATTTGGCATCTCTATGCCCTTGTTGTGAATAATTTTCCCTTTCTTTAATGCCACTGTGGCGCATTTGTCTAGGCCAAACTCCATACTGATGTCAGTGTTGAAGATTCTGACTGTGTTGGTCAGTGACTGGATTTCAGTTTCTGATTTTCTGTAAAGCTTTAGATCATTCATGTATTGTTGTTGTTGTTGTTATTTTCCTATTGATTATCCAAGTCTGTGAGGCAACTGGGCACAGGAACTTCCTTGACTGCCGGATCAAAGCTGAAGGGTTGAAATTATTACATTTGTGTCCTGCTTTTTCCTCAGGGAAATGAAGGCAGGACATATGGTTCCGCTCCTCCCCATTTTATTTTCACAAGATTAGAATAAGAATTATTATTTGTATCCCACCTTTCTCTCTAAAAAAAAAAAGACTCCCAACTGGCTTACAGTAAAACCAATACAATTCAAAGACCAAAAATATACAAACATTAAAACATTTAAACAGTGAAACTGACTCAAGGATGCTCAGTGACATTAATGTGGATCAGCAGGGGCCAGAACCTGGTTCTCCTCAGTGGCAGCCAAATACTCTAACCACTAAACACACTTTGCCTTCTGGCTTCCCCAGAACTGCTTTTTTTTAAAAAAATCAGATCCTCAGAAAGAGAGAAAGCATGTGCCAGCTGACCTGTAGCAGTGGCCCGGTTCTGTACGGCCCGCTCTTCCAGCACGTTGGTTGGCAGATGCCTGTGATGTCCAGGTGACTTTGAATGAGGAAACACCGGTGACTTTGTCATAGAAGCGTTTTTTTACCTTCCCACAGTCGACCACGTACTTGACACCAGGGATGGTCAGAGAGGTCTCAGCCACATTGGTGGCAACAACACACAGCCTTGTGCCAGGAGGCGGAGGCCTGAAAACCTAGGACAACACACATTTTTTTGGTCAGAGGAGAAATTAAACTGCACTGAATGTTGTAGTGCCCACTGTTCATTGTGCAGTAATAATCAATAATCTAGGGGTTGTTTGACTGCAATTCCTAGTATTCCCCACCAATGCCTATGTCAAGTAGTATTGAAAGGAGTTACAAGCCAACAGCCTCTAGAACTATTGCCAAAGGCTTTCACGGCTGGAATCACTGGGGTGCTGTGTGGTTTCCAGATGGTATGATTGTGTTCTAGAGGCATTTTCTCCTTACATTTCACCTGCATCTGTGGCTGGAGATCCTCCGAAGATGCCAGCCACAGATGCAGATGAAATGACGAGATAAAATGCTGTTAGAACACAGCCATACAGCCTGGAAACCACACAACACCCCAGAAACTAGAAGGCTGCATATTGCTTATCCTTGATGTAAAGTTAACTACATCAGACGGTTCTGATGGCAGGATTTTCCCCTTGATGTTTTTTGTATATCTGCAAACATCAAGGTTAACCTAAAACTGTGGACCTCCCCTCCTTTCACAGAAAACAAAATGCACCTGGATAGTGCAATTTTGATTCCATAAATTAGAGACTGGAAGGCAATAGACTGATATCTACTCACAGATCTTAAGAGTGAGCTGCGGTTAAGCAGCAAGGATTTTCAACTTCCACAAGCACAACATATCTTAACTTTGGAATAAAGAGAACTTGCACAGAGAAAGGGACACAAGTAGATTCACGCACAAAAAGATTTGTGTACAAGCTCTAGTTATGGTGCTGAGAAATGCCTGTTATGACAAGCAAATCTTATGTCTGGTTTCCAGAGCCACAATTCTCCCTCAGCTCTGGCTAGTGGACTGCAAAGGTTCAGGAGGGAGAATAAAGACAACTCTCTATTCCTAAAGTCAGCCTACTCTATAGGAAACAGTAGCTCTCTGCTGCAAAATGTGCAAATAGTTACTAAACTAGTGCATGATCTTTTGAGAGATATGAATCCTTACCTTGGCTTGTTTTTCAGGCGCCAGTAAGGAGTAGAGAGGAAGAACGTAGAGCGGGAGGGAGGAATCCTGTTTCTCTTCTTTGTGCCAAATTAAAAGGAGAACACATTGAGAAATTCAGGAAATAACATTCTGCGGATACACCTGCCGCTGATTGATAAGTAAACAGTGGAAGGTACAGAGGCATATACCATATCTTAGTGCATAATTGTCACACCCCAATTTTTCGATGGCAAAATTGGTATTTTTATGTTCCTCGCATAATAGTCGCAGAGCCTTTTGGGACTGATTTCAGCTCCCTTCTTTCCTCTGAGTCCTTAACGCTGTTCAAAAAACCCGAAGCAGAGGTCTATGGAGCTTGGATCTTCCCTTCTTCCTCCAAAGAGCTCAATTTCAGATGTTGTGAACTGCCTTGCCTTCAGAGAAAGGAAGGGAAAAGAAAGGGGGTATCTTTCCTCCTCTTTCCTTTTGAGGCAAGAAACAAAGCTGTTTGAGACTGGATCATCTCTCCTCCTCCTCCCCTTTCAGAGGTAAGGTACTTTACTTACTTATTTAAGAAAAACAGAAACCAGAGAATCAGAGGCAGGTTTTTTTTTAAATCACATAATGGTTGCACCTCCCTTTTTGGGGTCAAAAAGGGGACAAAAAAGGTTACAATTGTGCAATGAAATACAGAATTTGGGAGAGGCAAACTGCGTTTTGTTTCCAGAAAAACGGTAGAAAAATCAGGTCAAGACAAATCAAGTCATGCCAATAACAAAACTGTAAACTGAAGAGAATTACCCAGGCTCTTCTATTGCAACGTTTTGGGGGAGAGAGCAGTATTAATTTGCTGCAGCAAAGGCAATGAAGAGTCTTGGACCTGTTAAAGACTAAGATGATTTATCTGTTATACTCATTTGTGGACTGCAGGCTTCAACTGATTGCCTATCTATAAGATGCCACAAGATTCTGTTGGTCTTACAAGCTCTTCTGGGACTGAACAACCTCACTGCCAAACACGCTTCCCCAACAAAAGCATCCACAATGTGTATAAAGACCCAAAGAATGTTTGTTGGAGATGTGAGGCTCATCAATGTGGTGGATTTGTGATAAAGCTAAACATTATTGGAATCCGATACAAAAAAACTTTAAAACCAAAGCCGAACTCGATCCAACCTTGTTCTTACTGGGATTAGCAATTGAACAAACAAAAAAAACCCTGAATATTAAAAGTGCTATGCTACATGATTCTAGCAGGAAGACTAGTCCATGCTATGAACTCTGTTTGAAAAACATTTTTATTTATAATTTTCAAATACTAGCTTGGGTACCTGGCGTTGCCTGGGTCATTTGAAAAAGTCATTGTTTTAATTGTTCAAAATGCATAAGGTTGGTCCAGATCCATCGGTGTTTGGGTTCACAGTGCTCTCTGGATGTAGGTGAACTACAACACCCCCAAATCAAGGTGAATTTTCCCCTAAAGACTTCCAGTATTTTTCCTGGTCATGTGGGCTCTGTGTGCCAAGTTAGTTCCAGCTCCATCATTGGTGGAGTTCAGAGTGCTCTTAAATTGCAGGTGAACTTTACATCCCAGTACCTACAACTCCTATAAATCATGGTGAATTCTCCCCAAACCTCTCTAGTATGTTCAGTTGTCGATCAATTCCTCTGTTTGCTGTGTACCATAGAATAGGAAAGGGTTATGGGAGAGGCAGTGGATGGGATCAAGCAAATGCCACACCAATGGAGAGAGTAAAAAATACTGGGATGTCTGTGATGGACGAAACACATAAAATCTAGGATGAAATTGTCCCTGTATGAAAGCCTTCACTTGAGTGGTGGGCAGTATAGTGTTTGTGGAGGACACTGGCAGGGCTCTTGGACATGTTCATGGTGCTCATTATAACCTGCAATCTCATTGGAGGGAGGGCCATTGGTGTCTTCTGAGCAGTGGGGGCTATAGCTGTTTGTGGAGGTGGGAGCCTGTATATAGATAACTTTATGTATATAGATAACTTTTAATATCACAGTAGGTGAGAGAGGAGGAAAGGATTCATTTAGAGGGAATTTGAGAGGCAAATATATAAGTAGGACTGAAGTGGCCTGTTATATGAAAGGTGACATATATCACAATGTGTGATTTTTTTTTCGTGTCAGCAGCAACTTGAGAAATTGCAAGTCACTTCTGGTGTGAGAGAATTGGCCATCAGCAAGGACATTGTCCAGAGGATGCTCGGATGTTTTTGATGTTTTACCATCCTTGTGGGTGGCTTCTCTCATGTCCCGCATGGGGAGCTGGAGCTGACAGAGGGAGCTCATGCACACTCTCCCCGGATTCAAACCTCTGACCTGTTGGTCTACAGTTGTGCCGGCACAAGGGTTTAACCCATTGTGCCACCAGGGACTCCTAATGTGTGAAATGGAATAGTTATAATCATATATTAAAAAATATCTCTGAAAAGGCAAACCTTCTTCCAGACAACTGTCGCCCAAATCCAAGTCAAGATCTGAGTCCACAAAGTCAGCCTCTTCATCATCAACAGTGGCATCTCTATCTTCATCTCCTTCATCAACTGGCATAACAGAATAGTTATCTAGATCAATTTTGGGTAGCGCCTAAGACAAAGGATAAAGTTACTGCAATGATATACATTTGCCTGCAAAGAAAGAGCATGTTTTTCTTATGGAATATTTTTCCAGAATCACATCACCTATGATAAATAATGAATGCCGATTGTCAACCAGACAGTTTTTAGAGAAGCTGCCTCTTGTGGACTGGTAATGCTCATAATATTGATAGTGTGGCCTCAGTATGCAGTTTCATTTAGTCACATATGATAAAATTTTTGCCTGGAAACACCTATGACCATCGCACCAAACAAGAGTCCAGGAACATAAGCAAACAGTTTATTGTAAAAAACAAAAACAACATATAAAAACCATATGAAAAAATCAGGAATAAGAAAGGAAGATATATAGTTCAAACAAGTTTAGCAACAGGTGATAACCAAACAATAATTCTAATGTCTCATAAAGTTCCAGAGGTTTTAAAGTCCAGGAGCAGCCAGGAATCATGGATACAGCGTAAGTCCACAATCAATATGGTATAACTAGTACATGAAGAGGAACATAAAAAATTTCAAAAATACATTAAATCCAGAATTAAAGCATGACTTCAACCAGGAACAAGAGAACTAAGGCTTAGCTTCTCACTCTAACACAGCATTGCCTGACCTGATCTTAAGGTAAACAACTTGTTGTTTAACAGACACCCATGAAATCATTCTGTTCCCTGTGAATTTCCTTCAAAACATTCCCACGTAATCTCTATGAACAATACAATTTTCAGCTCTGATTTGTAAACAAAGACATTTGTAAACAAAGACATGGAAACCCTCCTTATCACTCAGATCTTCACTCGATTTCTTATCTGCTGTTGTTACTTCTGACTCCCCTTAATGCCCTTGAGGCCCTGCACTTTACGAGCCAGTTTTCTCACAGAGAGAAGCATCAATTCCCATTCTTGAATTTCCCAGACTTGAGATCCTATCACTTTGTTACATAAGAAAGCTCACAAACCTCTCTAAATAATCAGTTAAACCATCAGCTTCTGGTGGTTGATCTACAACAAAAATACATCCTCTCTAGGCATTTCCTAAGGCCAACTCTGCAGTAGGCTTCCACCAAAATCATTGGTTTAATGGGGTTCACTATTATCTTGTAAATTGTGATTTTTGCTACTAATTTTTATTTATAGAAGGGAAAAATCATAATACAACTATATAAAGTGAACAAAATAAAGTTACACAATGTTTTAAAAAAGCACCCTACTAATCTACCTTCTAACTAGCACAAAAAATCTATACAAAAGCACACTCACACACAAAATCCATATAAACACACACAAAAAATAAATCACACCAATACGCAGATATGCATACGTAACATAGATATTAAAAGACTAAATAACAAACATAAAGACTAGCCTACAGACCTCTTGGTCTGCTGGTTTTCTATGTCTAACTTGTTCACTCCCTTTAAGAAATATGATCTAGCCAGACTTCTACATTTAATAACATACAACAAGCTCATAAACCCCATAACGAATGACCCCCCTCAAAAAAAAAAGATCGTTGGAACATATTACACAGTAAATCACAAATCTCTCTAAAAAATAGACAGATTCCTTCTCTATAAGCCTAATCAATTTGTCCATCACAGATAGTTCACAAATCTTCGTTAGCCATTTTGAAAACTCTTGTCTGTACTTCAAAAAAATGACAATTGTGTTAGGAGGAGAAAGTCAAGACGAGAGGCAGTGTTTTTCATGGTTGCACTTACCATATTCTTCCTTCTGGATTTCTTAAATCTTCTGATTTCTTCGACAGAATCTTGTTTGTCTTCGTCCCCTGGGAAGAACAAAGCAGCATTTTTGTCACAAAGTGCCCCAAATACAAACGGGGTGATTTTTTGCAGTTTGAAAGATCTCCCTTGGTTTAAGGACAGGTTCCAGAGCGGTTTCATCCATTTAGAAATGTCACTGATTCCTCCCATCGCATGGGTGCTGAGATGTTGTGGCTCCCTGATTCTCTGAGAATCAGTCAGAATTAAAATCCAACTGTATTTGGGGATCCACGTTCGCGAGCCAAGTCTTAGAGCAGCAAATGCTTCCTTCTCAGTCACACTTGTAAATGTTTGACTACAGAAATACCAACAGCTTCTGAAAAGACCCAAATTACCTTGTGACACATTTTTGCGGAAAGGGAAGGCTCTCCTCAGTCTCCTGCACAGTGAATGCACTTCGGCCTGACCGGTGAGGAATATCAGGATGCCCCCTGCAAGACAAGAACATGCCTTAAATATCAGACCACAGGCATAGCTGGGGGGCAGGGGATGGATGGACAATTATAACAACACCAAATCACACCGAATCACAAGAAGCGCCCGTTACCTGCAGGCAACATTCGATGAATTTTGCAGACTTTCTTGAAACATTCTGCACTGTAATCGTCCAGTGGGGTCCTCTTGTTAAAATGGACCACCACAGAGAACTGCCTTGCGTCAACCTACAAGAAAAATACCGCAGGAGAAGAATAAACAGACATTCACACATGGTATACAAAAACAGAATTTGATCACATTGTCAACCAACAAAAACATGGGAATTCAAATTTAAGTGTGAGAGTAGCACTCTGGGGATACTCTCATTCCAGTATTTCTTTAAGTGAGGGGAATAAAGGAGATATTTCAACCTGGCCTTCTAGGTTTCTCTAGGGCAGTGTTTCTCAACCAGGGGTTGCAAAGGGGTCACCGAAGACCATCAGAAAACGTATATTTCTGGTGGTCTTAGGAACCCCTTTGGCAGAGAAGGCTGAAAATCTCTGTCTGTCCTTCTCTTCCTTTTTGGAAACAGATGGCGAATCCTCCCATCAAAAGCCCTACTCCTGCTGTGATTGGCTAGCCTTTCAGCCAAGTGGAGGACTGTTTCTGAAACTCCAAGCGGGAAGGGGAGAGCAGGTGTATTTGGCACATAGCAGAGTGGTGCACATGTGCAGGCGAGGAAGAGCGGGTGAGACTGAAGGGAGGCTTGCGCCTTTGAGGCATGGGGGTTCTGCGTGGGAAGTTTGGCCCAATTCTATCATTGGTAGGGTTCAGAATGCTCTTTGATTGTCGGTGAACTATAAATCCCAGCAACTACAACTCCTAAATGTCAAGGTCTATTTCTCCCAAAATCCACCAGTGTTCACATTTCAGTATATTGAGTATTCATACCAAGTTTGGTCCAGATCCATCATTGCTTGAGTCCACAGTGCTCTCTGGATATAGGTGGACCACAAGTCAAAAACTCAAGATCAATGCCCACCAAACCCTTCTAGTATTTTCTGTTGGTCATGGGAGTTTTGTGTGCCAAGATTAGTTCAATTCCATTGTTTGGGGAGTTCAGAATGTTCTTTGATTGTAAGTGAACTATAAATCCCAGCAACTACAACTCCCAAATGACAAAATCAATCCCCCCAACCCCACCACTATTCAAATTTGGGTGTATCAGGTATTTGTGCCAAATTTGGTCCAGTGAATGAAAATACATCCTGCATATCAGATATTTACATGACGATTCATAATAGTAGCAAAATTACAGTTATGCTACTGTAATGAAATAGCATTATAGTTATGAAGTAGCAACGAAATAATTTTATGATTTGGAGTCACCACAACATGAGGAACTGTATTAAGGGGTCGCAGCATTAGGAAGGTTGAGACACACTGCTCTAGGGCACTGCTTCTTAAACTATAGATCCTGACTCCAAACGGGGTTTCCTTACCTCAATGTCGGGGTCCTGCAAAATTCAGCAACACCTAGTGGCTGTTTTAGACATTTACACAAATGTGTTCTGCAATATTTACAATGGACTCTGCAGAAGATGCTTCAGCTGTACCTCACAGAAAGGAAAATCAGCCTGTCTACCAGGTCTTTCAAATACTGATGTGTTATTAGTAAATGTTTGATTTGTATACCTATTTGATATACCAGGGGTAATGTAAAATGTACTTGGACAGAAAGGGGTCACAAGTGAAAAAAGTTGAAGAAGCCCTGCTCTAGAAAATCATACACACTTCTTTTGAGACTGCTGCATGATTTCCTAGCTCCTGTATGGGTTATTCCCCATTCTAGAAGACTGAAATGTTTCTCCCAAAGACCGTTTTAGTGGCAGCAGAAATGTGATGTCAAAACAAAATGGTAATTTGGTACTTTTCCTCCTGTCTGAAACAAGTTCCCCATCCTGACAGTAAGACAGGAGTGGGCAACCTGTTACTGGATTGTAATTCCCACACCCTTAGCCAACACAGCCAGAAGTGAGGGAGCAGGGGAGTTACAGCCCAACAACCTCTTAAGGCTGAATATTCTCAATTCTTAATCTAAGGAACTCAAGTTTAACCTCTATATGAATCCTACTCCCTTTATCGTCACAACAGTTTTGTCCTGTAGAATGAATGTGTATCACTGGTCCAGATTCAGTGCACTGAGGTTGACCAGGCATTTCAGTGTTGGTCTCTTTAGTGCTGATTTAAAAAACTACCTCTCATTATTACCTGAATAACAGGAGGCGAGACGGGGAACAGTTTAGTGTTGGCAGTAAAATCCTCCACACGCAGCGTAGCAGACATGATGATCAGTTTCAAGGGATTCCCCTTCTGCAAACGCACAAGTACAAGAAAACCAACTACTTTAGAATTTTGCTTGCAGGGGATTGACAGGCATATGAGGGAGGACTACAGGGGCACATCTACGCTGCAGAGTGAATGCAGTTTGACGCCACTTTAACGGCCATGGTTCAATGCTAAGGAATCAAGGGAGTTAAGAGTTTTACTGAAAAACTTAAGATATAGAAATGGATAAAAATAATGACTAGTCAATTATTTAATAACAGCAACCAGAATAACATATGCCCAACACTGGTGAACAAAAGAAATACCTACAAAAGAAGAATGGATATCAAAAATAATTGATGATAATTAATGCAGATAAACTAACTCAATTAGTAAATAAATCTTCAGATGGATATAAGAATACAACAGATTGGACACCAATTGTTTGAAACATGAAAAAATAAAATTGCTAATTGAACCTTACTGAAAATATTGACCCTTATTGAAAATTAAGTGAAAATTGTCATCCAGTAGGATACTGCAGAGGGGAAAGCAACACTGCAGAATATATATAAAGACAATTAAGACCACGATGGACAGGATTGGAGGTCTTTTCCTTTTATTTTTTTCTATTATTTTTATCTTCTTCCTTCCGCTTTTAGACTAAATTCTTCCCTTCCCCAATTCCCTAAATAATAGTATTTTTTGTCTTTAAAAAAAATTAATTTAATTTGTTGTAGTATTAATATTATTGTTAGTGTACTTAGGCGAAAAACCCTATACCTCTATTCCCTATCATTCTTTACCTTTTTTCTTGCTTTTTAAGATATTGTAAATAGTTTGTAATCAATAAAAATTACTTTAAAAAAAGTTTTACAAGGTCGTTTGCCTTTTTTGTCAAAGAGAGCTTGTGCCTCACCAAACTACCACTCTCAGGATTCCATAGCATTGAGCCATGGCAGTTAAAAAGTCGTCAATTTGAATTAATTCCACAGTGTAGATGTACCCTGGGCTTCAAAGAGATGTTACCATGTACCCATGACTAGTAGTAATTACCAGGAAACACCAGCCCTGAACTCTGCTTTGAAAAAAATCTGCTGCTGGTTATGTTTTTGGCAGTAATCTACACTATTTTGATTTCATACAATCTACTGTGCAAAACATATAAGAAAAATGAAGTATAATAATTCTTGGTACTGCCAATGATAGTTAAAGCAGTATTTGAAAACCCTTTTTTTTCAAATACTGTCTACGTTCACACACAGATTTCTGTCAAAACCTTCTCTGCCAGTACAGGAAGCTCAGAGCTGCTTTATGTTGCATCAAATCATGGGGTTTATCTAGTTCAATCAATCGTGCCATCCCCGCTCAAGCAGGGAGCTTTGAAAGGGTTGAACAGAAACTCTCCGAAGCTTTAGGTGCTCTTACTGACTATTAATAGGGAAAAGCAGCTGATTCCTAATCCATCTAAAATGCAGACAAGTGCTTTTCATCTTAAGAACCGACAAGGATCTCGAGCTCTGAGGATTACCTGGGAAGGAATCCCACTGGGGCATTGCAACACACCCAAATACCTGGGAGTTACCCTGGACCGTGCTCTGACCTACAAGAAGCACTGCTTGAATATAAAGCCAGAAATAATATCATACGAAAGCTGACTGGTACAACCTGGGGATCACAACCAGACACAGTGAAGACATCTGTCTTTGCGCTTTGCTACTCTGCTGCTGAATATGCATGCCCAGTGTGGAATCTCATCACGCTAAAACAGTGGATGTGGCTCTTAATGAGACATGCCGCATTATCACAGGATGTCTACGCCCTACTCCACTGGAGAAATTATACTGTTTAGACAGTACAGAACCACTTGACATCCATTGGGAAGTAGCATACTGTAATGAAAGGACCAAGGCAGTGACATCTTTAGCCCATCCTCTGTTCGGATATCAGCCAGCACGCGAATGCCTTAAATCAAGAAATAGCTTTTTAAGATCTACAGAGATACTCGCAGGAACACCTCAGCAAGTGAGAATCCAAAAGTGGCAGGCTAAAATCCGGAACCTCTATCCATGGCTGAGACCGGATGAGAAACTCCTTCCTGGGCACACAGAAGACTGGGCAACTTGGAAGGTGCTGAACAGACTGCGCTCTGGCACCACGAGATGCAGAGCCAACCTTAAGAAATGGGGCTACAAAGTGGAGTCCACAACATGCGAGTGTGGAGTGTTCCTTCTTTGGAGGCTTTTAAACAGAGGCTCGATGGCCATCTGTCGGGGATGCTTTGAATGTGATTTTCCTGCTTCTTGGCAGGGGGTTGGACTGAATAGCTCACAAGGTCTCTTCCAACTCTATGATTCTAAGAGCAAACCACAGATCGTTTACTACAATGCAACCTGGGCCCTGCCACATGCACAATGGAGGACCTTCTAACAGCGACACCAGAGGCACTCCAAGTGGTCAGCTTCTGGTCAAAGGGAATTTAATATAATGGCAAGTTCTTAACTTTGTTTGTGTTCTTTTAAATAAATTATAACTGTACCCTCAATTTGCTTCTGGCACGAGAAATATAAATAGAATCTAGTTCAGTATGTTTGCCAAAATTTCACAGAGTAGAGAGAAATGGAGACTGAGCCAGGGAATCATTTACTGTTCAGTAGCTGGAACCAGGCCTTTCCTGCAAGTGAGATGGACCTAAGTAGCAGGATAAGGGAAAAAATACTGTTATGGTAAAACTGAGACTAGCTTTCAGTTTCTTCATTGTTCCCACCTTAAGGAGACACCAAGCAAGCATGACTGGGTCGAGACGTGCACAAATGAAATGACCATCTTCCAACCTGGAAGTCCCATCTTCTGATGGTATATCGACATATCTCTGGTTGTACTGATCCATTTAGTTCTCATGACAAGAATGCTTGGGTGGGTTGCCATGACCTTCACCAGGGATTGTATTTAGTCTGACCTCTCTGCCATGACCTTCCCACCTTGGGTGTCCCTTCACGGTTTTGCTCATGGCATCATCAAGGTGCTCAAGCTCCAGCACTGCGACAAGGCAATGATCCTTTGCTGGAGGGACATCATCTTAAAGACCAAATATTCTGAGAAGTGTATCTCCTCCCTCAGTTTTCATTTTCGCAACTGATCAATTAATTCAGGACACTATTTCAGCCAAAGAAAATGTGTTGATTTTTTTTTAAAAAAAGACACAGACTAGTTCAGCTAATTATATGACTGCAAAACCCAGCATATTAAGTATTTATGCAAGCCAAGTTAGAGAACACAGCCAAAGTGTAAACACATTTTCCAAGCTCTCTCACCTTCTTCCGAAGGGGCACAATGCGAGACAAGAGGCCAATCAGGATATCTGTGTAGACGCTTCTTTCGTGGGCTTCATCAAGAATAATGACTCTATACTTCGACAGCAGAAAATCCTAGAGACAGAAGAAGAGGAGGAAACTAAGAGATTCTACGCTTGCCAAACGAATAAACTGAAATGCCTGGCATACAAAATTATGTGGGAGCCAAAACATCAGCTATGCTGAACTTCAGCTATGCTGTGCACTTGAGCCATGTTTGATTTTTCCCAGGGATTTCCCCTAAATGCCACTTGGTCATAAACAAAACAAATGCACATTGCAGGAGATGTGCTGTTTCAGGCTAAAATACATTTGTTGCAAGCCCTACAGTGAAGATGAGCAAGTGAAGCCTGGAAAACAGTCAAAGCGATAAAGAGAAAGCACTGAGAAAGAGGTAGCTCCAGTTCTCAGTGGTTCTTTCTCTTGGCCACACTAAAGTGTCACAGCATACTATGATGTGGCATTACCTGCTTTCCTCAAAGCAAAACCACTTCCATTCCATAACTGACAGTGGAGAGACCCCTCCCCAAATACCTACCTTCTGGATTTCTTTTAACAGCACTCCATCTGTCATGAATTTGATTTTGGTCTCGTCGGTCACATTTCCTTCATAGCGGATTTGGTACGAGACCACCCTGAGCAGAGATGAGGGAAAGAATATCCAAAATTATCCAAACTGCGAGTAAAAAGAGCCGCCTAGCATCCCACACTTCACAATTTGGGAGTACTATGTGTGTGGCACACTCACCGATGTGACAAATTCATTTCCACAGCCACACGGTGCGACATGGACACTGCTGCCACACGCCGAGGTTCTGTGATTCCAATGATGCCACCGGAGCTGTAACGAGTCACAAAAAGATGTACACCAGAGGATTGGGGAAATGCAGGGAAAAATGACTGACATGGTGGAAAGGAAATATACCTAGCATATCCTGCCTCATAGAGAAACTGAGGTACTTGTGTGGTCTTCCCACTGCCGGTTTCTCCACATATGATGACGACAGAGTTCTCCCGAATTGCTTCCATAATGACTTGCTCTTCTGCAAGGATTGGCAGCTTCAGCCTGGCTTCCTTTTCAAACAAAACGAAAGAGGCATTTTGACATAGCTAAGAAGTTGGGGGGGGGGGGGGGGGGGAGAGAGAAGCAACTAAGATGCATTCCCACTATTATTGTAAATAAGTTATACTAGTGAGAGTCAGCATGGTGCAATAGATTGAGCAATTTCGCTATAATTCTGGCTTTAACACAGTAGGTTAATCACCAAGCTGCAATAAATCTTGCCAACCAGAAGGTTGATAGTTTGAAGCCTGGGTCAGGGTGAGCGCTTGACTTTTCAGCCCAGCTTCTGCCAGTCTAGCAGTTCAAAAACAAATATGTGAGTAGATAAATAAGAACCACATTTTGATCAGAAAAAAGGAGGAAGTTTATGAACAATGAAAAATGCTGGGTTGCTGTACGTTTTTCGGGATGTAAGGCCATGTTCCAGAAGCATTCTCTCCTGATGTTTCGCCTGCATCTATGGCAGGCATCCTCAGAGGTTGTGATTCTGGCCATGAAAGCCTTCGACAAAGAAAAATGCTTTTCAGCAAGGAAATGGAGTGACAGCACTCCCCTCTGGCCAGAAGCAAGCACAGCCTCCAAAGATGCCAAAAGATGGGAAAACCTAAATATATACCGCTATCTGTAGCCCATCTTGTCATTACACAACCGGCATCGAATATTTGCCGTATATATGTTCTGTGATCCATCCTAAGTCCCCTTTGTGGTGAAAAGAGCGGAACATAAATACTGTAAATAAATAAATAAATAAATAACCTGCTCATCCACAGAAACACATTAGGTGATCCTGCAAAACTTACTGGCAGCGCATGGGGTGTAGACCCAAAATTAATAAGAACATCAGCCCTAGCCTTGTGTTACTCAACTGCTGAGTATGCCTGCCCTGTTTGGCATAGGTCTGTTCATGCAAAGCAGGTGAATATAGCACTGAATGAAACATGCAGAATAATCACAGGGTGTCTTAAACCTACACCTGTTGATAAACTCTACATGCTAGCTGGCAGTGCCCCCCCCCCCCCCCCCCCAATGTGAAACGGGAAGTTGCTGCTAAATGTGAGAGAAATAAAGTTGAACACTGTGAAAGCCACCCACTACATGGCTACCAGCCTGCCTCCTCCCAATAGACTCAAATCAAGGAAAAACTTTATGAGAACTACCACTCCTCTTGACGTCCCTCCAGCAACAGTAAGGGTATCCCTCTGGGCAGCTAAATCAGGAAATCCCAACTGGATGGCCCCTCACGAGGATCTTCCTCCAGGGCCAAACCAAGAATGGGCAACCTGGAAGTCCCTAAAAAGACTCGGAAGCGGAGTGTGCAGATCAAAAGACAACCTGGCAAAATGGCACTACCTAAAAGAATCCCACACCTTGTGCGACTATGGAGCAGAACAGACAACTCTGCATCTGTATGCTTGTCCATTGTGCCCTGCCTCATGTACAGAGGAGGAATTGTTGGAGGCTACAGACAATGCTGTCTGTTTTTGGTCAAAAGATATTTAGCTGCCTGCATACCTTCTAGTTTATCGGTTTTACACTAATTTATGCAATGCTTTTGATATGAAATAAATAAATTAGGCGATCTTGGGCAAGTCACATTATTTCAGCCTCAGAAAAAGGCAAACTCCTTCTGAAGAACTCTTGCCAAGAAAACCCAAATAGGTTCACTTTAAGGGATCTCATAAGCCAAAAGCAGCTTGAAGGTACAACTTATGCCTGTTTGCTCACAAATGAGTCCTATGTTGTTTGGTGACACATCTTCAATAGTACAGGTGTTTTAAAGATTGCAGTTTCCAGTCAACCAAATTATCCTGTCACTTCCCTCCCACAAAACTGCACCACTTTC
Source organism: Anolis sagrei (assembly GCF_037176765.1). Taxonomy (NCBI): domain Eukaryota; kingdom Metazoa; phylum Chordata; class Lepidosauria; order Squamata; family Anolidae; genus Anolis; species Anolis sagrei. The sequence goes on along the minus strand of NC_090034.1, from coordinate 40,623,359 downwards.
TTCCTTGCAACATGGTAACCTTGAATTCCGAACGGCACGAGAAATGCGATGAAATCTTCCATCTTCAAAAATCATTTCCAGCAGATCGTCTCAGAGTTGTCTGCTGACAAGTCTTGTGGCCCTTGTTATTATGATGGATATTTCAGCAAATGAACATGATAATTCTTACAAAAAGCACTATAATTCTTCCACTAGCTGCTCTTACTTGTGATGGAGAAGAACTACGATCAGTACAAATCTGCACATTCAAGAAAAAGAACCAACCTGAATCTCAGGAGTTCGATCCACTGGGATAAAAACTGCAGGTTCTGCAGATGGCTTAGAAGAGGATTGATGCTGCTTCAGGATGTTGGGTGGAGACATAATTGTGTCCACTGGCTGACTGGGTGGCATGTTGTCATTAGAGGCTTCTGGGGCTGGCTTTGCAATTTCCTCCTCCACCTTCTTTTCCTCTTCTTCGGAATTCTCGCATTCTTCCTCCTCTGGCTCAAGTTCAAGTCTGAATCTCTTCCTATTTGCACCTCCAATACTTCTAATTTTTTCAGGACAAGAGGCACTTACTTCGTGGATGGCCCTGAAATACCAACACCACATTTACACATGAGATAAAATTCATCCCAAACATGCTCAGTATTTTTAGATGCTCAGGTGCATCAGCTAGGAAGATCAAAGCTCACTTCACAATCTGGGATCACAAACAGATGGCAGAAATGGCACACGAGTCCCAAACTGCAGAAAAGCATCGATAGTAACTGAACATACACTTTTAAAATATTCCTCTCCTTCACTGGAGAGTGGATGGCTATCAGTGCAGAGAATATCTGCTGCAGGCAGGCTTGGGCATTCTTTTCCAAGGGAAACATAGCTTTCCAAGGACCCTGTGCAATCCAATTTCATCAGATCATTTGTTTAGAAGTTTCATGTTTGTTGGAAGCTGTTTTAATTGTTGGATTGTAGGTCCACCAAATATATCAGATTGCAATTCCATAAATTTCTAACCACTGACTAAACTTTTGGAACCTGACATCCATATATTTGGAGTGGTAAAGGTCCCACACTCATTCTATTGAGCATTTTAATAGCTGTTTTCATGCCTCGTATCTTGAAAGTTTCTATAGACTATTACTGTTTATGTTACCATTTTATTTACCTGTTACCTTGAATAACAGTGATACCTTGACTTAAGAGTTTTATTTGCTCCTTGACCAAGCTCTTAACTCAGTGGTTCTCAACCTTCCTAATGTCGCGACCCCTTAATACAGTTCCTCATGTTGTGGTGGTTCCCAACCATAAAATTATTTTCATTGCTACTTCATAACTGTGATTTTGCAACTTTTACAAATTGTAATATAAATATCAGATAGGCAAGATGTATTATCATTCACTGGACCAAATTTGACAAAAATACCCCCACATTTGAATAATGGTGGGGTTGGGGAGATTGATTTTGTCATTTGGGAGTTGTAGTTGCTGGGATTTATAGTCCACCTACAATCAAAGAGCATTCTGAATTCCACCAACGATGGAACTGTCTGTTTTTATATTGTTCATATGGTTTTACACTGTGTATACTGCTTATATTGCTGTTTTATTATATTGTTGTTAAATAGTATATTCATGTTTTCATGTGGGTGCCATGGGTGCCGATTTGCTAGCTGTCCTGAGTCCCTCTGCGGAGGTTGAGATAGGATGGGATATAAAAGCCCTAAATAAATAAATAAATAAATAAATAAACAAACACTCCCATGACCAAGAGAAAATACTGGAATGATTTGATGGGGCATTGTCCTTGAGTTTTGGAGTTCTAGTTCACCTACATCCAGAGAGCACTGTGGACTCAAACAAAGATAGGTTTGCACCAAACTTGGCACAAATACTCAATATGCCCAAATGTGAACACTGGTGGAGTCTGGGGAAAATAGAGCTTGTTTTTGCTGGAATTTATAGTTCATCTACAATCAAAGAGCATTCTGAACCCCACCAATGATAGAATTGGGCCAAACATCCCATACAGAACCCCCATATCCAACAGAAAATATACTGTGTTTTCTGATGGTCTTTGGTGACCCTCTGTCACCCCACTTGCAACCCCTCCAGGAGTCCCGACCTCCAGGTTGAGAAACACTGTCTTAACTAACAAAACTCTTATCTGGATGCAAATTTTCCAACTGAAATGCTATTAATACATTCCAGCCCCCTGAACCTCCCCCTTTTGTTACATGTTCTGAAATAAATGTACTTTATAAATAACAAATAATGTATCAAAGCACATTCACATGGAACAATAATAAAAGACCAACTTTAAAATGGTTGATGTATGAAGTTGTGCAAGGAAGCACAGTGCACAAGCATCATTTTCTTCATATTGTCCTCATTCCAGCCTCCCTCCCTTTCTTGCTCTCTCGCTTTTCATGAAGCCAAACTTACCAGGAATAAAAACCACACACAATCAACGAATTTTATTCCTAGACTGCCCTCTCTGCCTGTCACCAATGGATCTGGATCAAACTTGGCACACATACCCAATAAGTTGAAATCTGATTACTGGAAGGGTTTGGGGAGAACTGACCTTTCCTGGGAGCTGTAGTTCACCTACAACCAGAGAAACGGTGACGTCCACCAATGATGGACCTGGACCAAACTTGGCACACAGAACCCCCATGACTAACTCAACCTACTGGAGGGGTTTGAGGGGACTGACTCACCATGGTAGGAGTTGAAGTTCACCCATAACCTTATGCATATTGTACAATTAAAATATGATTTTTTTCAAATAATCTGGGCAACGCTGGGTACCCAAGCTAGTTTTACTAATAAAGCATAATTGCACAAAAAACCTATATCCCAGACAATTAAACGACTAAAGTGTAAACAGTGCCTGACCTTAGCTGTATTTTAAAATAGACCGCAGATGTGTTCTTCAGAACAGGCAAGAGGAACTCTTGAGTCAAAGTATTACTGTATTTTTTAGTTAATAGGCTAAGGTGAGGCTGATGCCTCTGTGCCTTACCGTTTCGCCTGGTACATTCGCTTCCCTGTCCCTATCTGGGAAGTGGTGTACAGCAATTTCATTTCAGCCTCAGAAGCCTGGACTTCGCTTAGTTTTTTCAGCAACTCAGCTCGCTACCATGAGAAATAATAAAGAATAGACATTAGGCGAGCCTGTTTCAGTTAAGATTTTGGGGTTGTATTGTCTCCTTTTCAGGAGGGTTCATAATTCTTTTTGTTAGCAGCATTGGTGTTCATAACGCTTGACAAAGTAATAAAAGCTAAAGAGAAGTCATTGCCCCAAGCTGTTATCACAGCAGTTTAGTGACGATGCATTTGAAAACAATTAACGGATGACGAGAAGAAATGTAAAGGTACAAACAAAGAATGTGGAAGACAAGAGGAAAAAGAGATGATACTAAGAAGAAGCCAATGAATAACACTATGTAACATGATTTTTGTTCCTGGGTTACAAATGTCATTTCCTAATTGCTTCTATCATAAAAGGATGGAAAGGTTTATTAGACTGGAAAAACTTTTGTTTTTTTGGGAGGGAAATCCTGCAGCACATTTTGCTATAGTTTTTCAATATCTCATCATCGAGTCTCAACCAAATCAACATTGTTTGTGGCAGCCACAAAATAAAGTTTCTGGAGTAGAACAACTATTTTCAGAGTTAAGGACCACACAATTAAACAGGAAATAACAATTTCAAACCAGGAAAAGAACATTTCTCAAGTGTTGTTACATAGTGTAATCTAACTTTTAGTTTTTGTTATTAGTTTGTCACTGCACTCACATTAAAAGGGTTTCAACTGCCCTCAACTTCAGAAATGGGGGAGCTGTTAAGTCTATTATACAAAATAGAAATTAAAAACTTTTGCTGGTCATGGGGGCTCTGTGTGCCAAGTTAGTTCCAGATCCATTGTTAGTGGATTTCAGAGTGCTCTTAGATTGCAGGTGAACTATAACTCCCAGTACCTACAACTCCCCACAAAACCCACCAGTATTCAAATTTGGGCATATAAAGTATGAATGCCAAGTTTGGTCCAGATCCATTGTTGCTTGGGTTCACAGTGCGCTCTGGATATAGGTGAACTACAACTCCTATAAATCGCTCCAAAGACCTTCGGTAGTTTTGTTGGTCATTGGGGGGTGGTCTGTGTGCCAAGTTAATTCCAGGTCCATCACTGGTGGAGTTCAGAGTGCTCTTAAGACTGCAGGTGAACTATACATCGAAGGACCTACAACTCCTATAAATCATGATGAATTCTCCCCAAACCTCTCTAGTATGTTCAGTTGCTGACCAATTCCTCTGTTTGTCATGTGCCATAGAAAAAAATAGGAAAGAATTACGGAAGATGCAGGGTGGGGTCATGCAAATTCCACACCAATGGAGAGAGTCAGAAACACTGGGAGGTCTGTTGTGGAAGAAACACAAAAAATCTAGGGTGACATCGTCCCCGTATGAAAGCCATCAGTTGGGTGGGGGGCAGTAAGGTGTTTGTGGAGGACATTGGCAGGGCTCTTGGACAAATTCATGGCTCTCGCTATAACCTGCAATGCCTTTGGTGTCTCCTGAGCAGTGGGAGCTATAGCTGTTTGTGGAGGTAGGAGCTTGTCTCTGTAAGTGGACACTCCAGCAGCATACACACATACATGTTATTACTTTTATTATGTGTATAGATTGGTATGGATTGTATATTGTTATTATTTGTCATGTCCCTCCCCCCACCATCATAATTATATTTTTGATACAAAGATCAGAGCTTTCTAAGCACCTCAAATCCATTTGACCCCTATTGTTTTTCAGCCAAAAGAAGTCACACATTTGGCCACAAGAAAGCAAGCATTGCATGATCTAGCAAAAATTATCAAGTCTGTGACAGGACCATAACATATGATGAATAATTTTAACAAAGAATAACACACAGAGACACCAAAAAAATGAAAGCGATCACAGCTGCATCTAAGCATATATGTACAAGTCAGGTAAAATATCTAACATTATTTTAAAAGAGTTATCATTTTCTTTCATTTGTGAGAATCAATAACTCCAGATGAACACACACTGTCAATGACACACCAAAACACACCTTTGCTTTCTTTTCTTTCTGCTCCAAAACCTTCTGCAGGATCTTCTTCTGCTTCTTGCTCAGAGGTTTCTTTTCTGGGTACTTTTCACATACGTCTTTCTTCTCTTTGGTTTTTCGTGACGGAAGAACCAGGGCATTGCTTCCACCAACCCCTTTCAAGACAGCTTCATCTGGGGGGAATAAAGGAGGGGAAGTTCCACTCTAGTCATTGCAATGCTATGGAGTTTTCAGCTCAGTTTTATGCATAGTTAGATCAATGAAAGACCTAATGAGCCCAATGATGCTGCCAGGCCTATTCATGGTTGTAGACATGCGAATAGACAAAGCAAGAAATATGCATGTCCAGCTGCTTCACAGCTGCACCATACAAAACCAAAACCTTGTACTTTGCCCTGAAACTAATTGGCAGCCAGTGGAGTGACTTTAGGATAGGTGTGATATGCTCATTCCTAGATGTTCCTGTAACCAATCTGGCTGCCGTATTTTGAACCAATTGGAGTTTCCTAACTTGGGACAAGGGTAGCCCAATGTAAAGTGCATTGCAGGAGTTACCAGTGCGTGCACTACCATTAGGAAAAACTTAGAGTTGTTCAGCCGTGGAACTCTCTGCCTTGGAATCTGGTGGATGCTTCTTCCTTTGAGGCTTTGAAACAGAGGCTGAATGGCCACCTGTTGGGGCGCTTTGATTGTACTTTTCCTGCATGATAAGGGGCTCGACTAGATGCCCCCTTGGGTCTCTTCCAACTGATTCTATACAATGTGGATTTAAACTCCCCATTCCATGGCAGCTTTTGTTTCAAGGTGCAGACCTCTTTAAAACACTGACCAAAACAATGAGAAATCCTCTGTATCAAACAACCCTCAGTGTAGGAGGTACCTGTGAATGTTGTCTTTCAACTCCCAAGAGAGATTTCAGTTGCTTTCTATGCCAATATATTCCCAAACCAGGAAACAAAAAATCCCAAACCTTTCTGGTCCCCAGCTTTTCAGGGAAAGGGTGCTCCATCTATAGCAGCCTCCTTACCCCTCGGCCTCCATGAACCATTGGATCATGGAAAACGATTTTAAAAACCAGCATGGGTTTCTGCAAGTATGAACTTAGATATACAGGCATACCTTGCAGTTGTGACAATCAGTTCAGGGCTCTTTCAGACTGACCCAAGGTCACCCTGGATTCCCCCATTCACAGCCTAGGAAGTGAACCGCAGTGCCACCTGGTTCGGATTTTTACAGGACTGTGTTTTTGATGAAGGACAGGAAGGTCCCAAGTGAGGAACAAGATAGATTCTGTACGTTTGTTCTCGAATTTGTTTGTAAGTCGGAACAGAGACTATTTTTAAGTGTAGGTAGATAAAGGTTTCCCCTACATTAAGTTTAGTTGTGTCCAACTCTGGGGGTTGGCGCTCATCTCAATTTCCAAGCCCAAGAGCCAGCCTTGTCCGTAGACACCTCCAAGGTCATGTGGCCAGCATGACTGCATGGAGTGCTGTTACTTTCCCGCCAGAGCAGTGCCTATTGATCTACTCACATTTGCATGTTTCCGAACTGCTAAGTTTGCAGAAGCTGGGGCTAACAGCGGGAGTTCACCTGGCTCCCTGGATTCGAACCGGCAACTTTTCAGTTAGTAAATTCAGCAGCCCAGCGGTTCAACCCACTGTGCCACCGGGGGCTCCTTTATTTTTAAGTGTAGCTTCATATATCTACATACATACACACACACACACACACAAATATATATGTGTGTGTGTGTGAGAATATATATGAATGTATATATAATGTTAACATATATATAAGATTTGGATTGCATAGGGAAGGGAACAACACTCCTGTGACATTTGTTTTGCTGCATGTGCCCATCTTCAGAAGACTTACCCTCACTTTCTGTCCCTGTTATAATTCAATTTTGAAAAATGTGGCTTGTTGTGGAAACAAGAATTATAGACAAAGCTTCAGTGGAGGCACCTTGCCCCCATGTTAACAGCTCTTCCAGGAGATAATTTCCCTTCTGAGTGGTAGATTTCTCTCATTTCCTCCAAATCTAGGAAGGGACGCAGTTGGCGTCTCAACCAAAGCTGATAGTAAGCCCTCCTGACCATTGTCGCTGCTCCCTGGATTGACATTTGGAGAGAGGGATCTAGGAGAATCCCAAACTGTGGGCACAGACTTCCAGGAGGAGGGGGACCCCATCCAGAACTGGCTGACACACCTCCACCCCCAGGTGAGGACCCTTGAGAAATCCCTTTGGCATGGACTGTTTTCAAGCCAAGTGTCACTCATCCTACATTTCATTTCACTTTTATTCTGTTTCAGTATGATAGCATACATTTCTCTCTGTTGGAACTGAGGGCCCTTCAACACAGCCCTATATCTTAGAATATCAAAACAGAAAATCCCACATTATCTGAGTGTGGACTCAGATGACCCAGTTCAAAGCAGATATTGTGGGATTGTCTGCCTTGATATCCTGGGATATAGGACCGTGTGGAAGGGCCCTTCCTCTCACTAGGGGCCCTTCCACACAACCCTATATCCCAGAGTATCAAGGCACGAAATCCCACATTATCAGAGTATGGACTCAGATAACCCAGCTCCAAGCAGATATAGTGGGATTTTCTGCCTTGATATTCTGGGATACAGAGCTGTGTGGAAGGGCCCTCCCTCATTTGGTGACTTTTAGTCCCGCTCTAAGCCCGAGTTTCCTTCCCGCTCGCCCGGCAAATAGAGCCGAAGGAAGGCAGAAGGCAAGGCCAGGCCGGCCAGCCTTCAGCCCCGGCTCCTCACCCTCCAGCTCCACTTGCACCGCTTCCGGGGGCGGCGGAGGCACGTCAAGACCCCGCGCCATCCTCTGGCGCCGCTTGTTCGCCTTCCCCATGGCGCTCAGGCCCTGCACGTGAAGACACAGCCACAGAACTTCCGCCGGAAGCCACTCCGGTGGAACCCATAGGTTGGGAGGCGGGGCTACGGACCGCGTGTCGACGTCGAGTGTGGGCGGAGCTTGCAGCTGAGAAGCGAGGCCTTCAGGGAGGGAGCAGCCCAAAGAGGGCGGGGCTTTGCGAGAGTGAGGGCTATTTGAAAAACACACAGGGCCCTGGCCAGAGTCAAAGCAAGGTAGGCAATCCATTAGATCTGCTTTGAACCGTGTTATCTGGGGCCCCTTCCTCACAGCTGAATAAAACCCCACATAACCCACGACCTTCTGGCAAGGAAACTAGTCCAATGGGGGCTAGGCAAAACTACGGTGAGGTGGATCTGTAATTGGGAAATTGGACGAACCCAGAGTGTGCTCACCAATGCTTCCTCTTCATCCTGGAAAGAAGTGACGAGCGGAGTGCCGCAGGGTTCCGTCCTGGGCCCGGTCCTGTTCAACATCTTTATTCATGACTTAGATGAAGGGTTAGAAGGCAGGATCATCAAGTTTGCAGACGACACCAAATTGGGAGGGATAGCCAATACTCCAGAGGACAGGAGCAGGATTCAAAACCATCTTGACAGATTAGAGAGATGAATGGCCAAAACTAACAAAATGAAATTCAACAGGGACAAATGCAAGATGCTCCACTTTGGCAGGAAAAAACAAAATGCAAAGATACAGAATGGGGGACGCCTGGCTCCAGAGCAGTACGTGTGAAAAAGATCTTGGAGTCCTCGTGGACAGGAAGTTAAACATTAGCCAACAATGTGATGTGGCGGCAAAAGAAGCCAATGGGATTTTGGCCTGCATCAATAGGAGCATAGTGTCTAGATCCAGGGAAGTAATGCTACCCCTCTATTCTGCTTTGGTTAGACCACACCTGGAATATTGTGTCCAATTCTGGGCACCACAATTCAAGAGAGATATTGACAAGCTGGAATGTGTCCAGAGGAGGGCGACTAAAACGATCAAGGGTCTGGAGAACAAGCCCTATGAGGAGTGGCTTAAAGAGCTGGGCATGTTTAGCCTGAAGAAGAGAAGGCTGAGAGGAGACATGATAGCCATGTATAAATATGTGAGAGGAAGCCACAGGGAGGAGGGAGCAAGCTTGTTTTCTGCTTCCATGGAGATTAGGACAAGGAACAATGGCTTCAAACTACAAGAGAGGAGATTCCATCTGAACATGACGAAGAACTTCCTGACTGTGAGAGCCGTTCAGCAGTGGAACTCTCTGCCCCGGAGTGTGGAGGAGGCTCCTTCTTTGGAAGCTTTTAAACAGAGGCTGGATGGCCATCTGTCAGGGGTGATTTGAATGCAATATTCCTGCTTCTTGGCAGGGGGTTGGACTGGATGGCCCATGAGGTCTCTTCCAACTCTTTGATTCTATGATTTTCTGCTTTGCACTGGAATATATGGCAGTGTGGACTCTGATAATCCAGTTCAAAGCAAATCTTATGGGTTATTCTGCATTGATATTCTGGCTTATGTGGCTGTGTGGAAGAGTCCTTATTGTGTCAGAAGCAAGTTGATAATGCAGTAATAATGTATTTAAAACCACAACTAAAGTTAAAAACTTGGCATTATACTAAATTTCCTTTGGCCAGAAGCTGGCCACTTGGAGCGCCCCAGGTGTCGCTGTGAGAAGGTCCTCCATTGTGCAAATGGCAGGGCTCAAACTGCATTGTAAGAGATGGTCTGTGGTTTGCTCTTCTCCACACTCGCATGTTGTGGACTCCACTTTGTGGCCCCATTTCTTAAGGTTGGCTCTACATCTCGTGGTGCCAGAGTGCAGTCTGTTCAGCGCCTTCCAAGTTGTCCACTCTTCTGTGTGCCTCATCCAGTATCGACCACTGATTGAGGTTCTGGGTTTTCACCTGCCACTTTTGGACTCTTGCTTACTGAGGTGTTCCTGCGAGTATCTCTGTAGATCTTAGGAAGCTGTTTCTTGATTTAAAGCATTGGCTTGCTGGCTGACGTCCAAACAGAAGGGCCGGAGATGTCAATACCTTGGTCCTTTCATTGCTGGCTGCTACTTCCAGACAGATGTCAGGTGGTGTAATACCGGCTAACAGTATAATTTCTCCAATGGAGTAGGGTGTAGATACCTCGTGATAATGTGACATGTCTTATTAAGAGCCACATCCACTGTTTTAGCATGGTGAGATGTGTTCCACACTGGGCATGTGTACTCAGCAGCAGAGCAGCAAAGCGCCAGGGCAGATGCCTTCACTATGTCTGGTTGTGATCCCAGGTTGTGCCAGTCAACTTTCGTATGATGTTATTTCTAGCACCCACTTTTTGCTTGATGTACAAGCAGTGCTTCTTGTAAGTCAGAGCACGGTCCAAAGTAAATCCCAGGTATGTTGGTGTGCTGCAATGCTCCAGTGGGATTCCTTCCCAGGTGATTCTCGGAGCTCGAGATGCTTGTCAGTTCTTAAGATTAAAAGCACACATCTACATTTTAGATGGATTAGGAATTAGATGGTTTTCTCTGTAATAGGCAATAAGGCCCATTCCACACAGCTGAAGAAAATCCCACATTATATACTTTGAACTGGAATATATGGCAGTGTGGACTCAGCAAACCCAGTTCATAGCAGATATTGTGGGATTTTCTGCCTTGATATTTAGGTTTATATGGCTGTGTCGAAGGACCCTGGGTTATCTATCTGAGGCTCTTTCTACACAACTATATAACATCCACATTTAACTGGATTATATGGCAGCGTGGACTCAAGACAATCCAGTTCAAAGCAGATATTGTGGATTATCTGCCTTGATATTATGGGTTATATGTCTGTGTGGAAAGGCCCTTTGTCCACACTGCCATATAATCCAGTTCAATGTGGATTTTATACAGCTATGTGGAAAGCCTGTAAAGCACCCAAAGAACGTCAGCCCCCGTGCTTCATGGACACCAAATCACAATCAAATCAATACAAATATCCAATTGGTGAAAGAACTGCTCTTAGCTATAGAACGTTACCTTTTTGATGTTAGATTGTATCTCAGTGGTATTTGATTTTAATAGGCAAACCATGTGTATGTTTCACATTGCTGCTCTTTTATAATGCTGCCTTTTTACATATTGCATTTATTTGTGTGAATGCAAATGGCCTATGTTCTATGCCAGCGGTGCCAAACCCATTTCCATTCAAGTTGCCTTCAAAGATCTGTTGAATCCATAAAAGGAGAATCTGTGGATATAGAAAGGGCCAACCGTAATATCTTTAACATAATGGTTGGTGCTGTTTAGTTTTTACCCAGTTTGGGTCCTCAGATGTTACTGAACAACTACTCCCATCACTTTTGATTATCCACCACACAGATTGAAGGTGATGGGAATGGCAACCCACCAGCCTTTGCGGCTCTGAGGCTGGGGAAAGGTTTAAGGATGTTTTAAAGCCAGGCATCCTATCCACAAACTTTGGATCTCAATCCAAACCCCACTCTCTAGACTAAACAGAACAAATGGCAGCCTTCCAGATGTTCCTGTATTCCAACTCCCATCATCTGCTCTAGTCATGATGTGTCATGATGAGGAATACAGGAGGTGCAGTCCAGCATCTGGAGGGCCACATAAAATGACATGGTGGGCTGAATTTCGCCTGTGGGTCTTGAGTTTGATATGTCTATGCATTCATGAATGAACCAATGAACAACACACTGTGCAGCACACCTATCAAGTTCTGCCTGACTTGGGAACTGATCTCATTGCCCTTGAAGGCTCCTTAGATGAAGATTTGAGAGATCTTCCTTCTTGGACTGCTTCCTATTTGTTCACCTGCAAAATGATAATACTCTTGTTTATCCCAACAGGCCATTAGTAGGTAGGCCTGTTGAAAAGGTCTCCAGTTGGGTCTTGGTGCTGTTTTTCTTTTCTTTTTTGTGGATTAGTTGATGTGTCCAAAAAAAACCTCCTGCAATTGATCATTGCAGAGGAAGATTTGTTACAGATAAGGACAAGCTGTCTCTGAGAAAGTCTTATTTATGAATTTCTATGACATTTGCAAGGGGCCCTTGGACTCCCTGAAACGGTTTCAAAACACTTGAATAAAAATTTAAAGACAACTAAAAACACTCCACTGACAAATTACAGTAAACATTTAAACTTTAATTGGTCACAACACCATAATTCAGTTGTGAGTTCAGTCTACAAACGATCCACTAAATCATACACTGATCTGGTGTTCAGATAATAAATAAAGGCATGAGTTTTAAAAATAGCTGTGAGATCTTCCTGGCTACTCAACATTATTATCAGCTAATATTTCCCTAAAGACCATAGATGCACATGATATTTTCTTCTGACCAAATTCTTTTCTTTAAATGGAACACAGAATTTGGGTATACAGACTGTCAAAAAAACTATCTAATACTTGGGATCAGATGTTCAAAACAGGATACGAAGTCACTAATATTCAGTGCATATAATCAGTGTTATGATCAATATATTTTCCTGCTTTACAACAGAAAAACGAGTAGATTTCTAAACATGGCACTTTGCATAATTGCTAATTGAATCATCCAAGAAATTGAAATTCACAAGCAGAACACAGTAAAACGTAATGCTCACCAAAAGGAAAGGATCTATCATGTTCAAGACAGATCATTAGCTGCCAAATACAGATTGTTAGGGTGGGAGAAGCGTCACATGAAAACAAAAATTACCTTCATTGAAAAAGAAACAAATACTGTAGAAGCTAAGGAACTGGCCACATTAATTAAGCAGAGAGTTGATTATATCTGGAAGAACAAAATGGGGCATCCAGCTATTTGGTACACAGTACTTAGAACATCTAATATCACTTCTCGAAAACAGCAATACATTCAAAATACAGGAACTCTGTTCTATTTATCAACAAAGTCGATGCACTGTTTGATGCTATTATTACATTTTTAGTGATGGATCATGGCAATATATTCTACACAGGAGTCTGATCTTGCGTAAACAGCACACTGTGAACTACTGGCAAGTAGGAAACATCAGCTTCTCTTAAGCAACTGCTTTCAGTAGTTGAGGAATGAATCAAAAGTGGCTCATTTAGCACGGTAAGGTCAAAGGGTGGATGCAAGCAACAGCTTTTCCTATGCCAGAAATTTTAGCTCATGTACATGCTCTTGGATTAATACACTTAGACTTGACCAATCCTTGCCACCCTTTTTTTCTGGGGCACCTGTTCCTTTCTCCTTCCTATGGTTTGATTCAGACAGCGTAGAATTTGTCCTTAATAGTAAACCATGGTTAATGTTACCTTACAAAGACAATCCTATTTAGCATTAACCAGTGTTAGCACCAATGCAGATTAAAGCAGAGAGGCAAAAGGAATATCAACCAAGCAAGGAATTTTGTGAGGAAGAAAAAAACCCCTCCCGATCATAATTAGGGAGACTGGGAATACTATGCCTAAACTTCCCAACTGATATTGTGGATTATCTGCCTTGATATTATGGGTTATATGTCTGTGTGGAAGGGTCCTTTGTCCACACTGCCATATAATCCAGTTCAATGTGGATTTTATACAGCTATGTGGAAGGCCTGTAAAGCACCCAAAAATGCCAGCCCCCTGCTTCATGGATACCAAATCACAACCAAATCGATACAAATATCACATTGCTGAAAAAAAACTGCTTTTAGCTATAGAACTTGGTTGTCTTGATGTTGAGCAAAATGGGCTGAGTTGTAAGGAATCCCATTGTCAGAGGTTTCAGATGTGTAGCCCTCCATTGGACAAGCGGCTAGGGAGCCGCTTGTCCAATGGCCAGGAATTCTGGGAGCTGATGTCCAAAACCCCTGGAGGGCCACAAGTTTGACACCACTGCTTTAATTGAATTTTATACAAGGCCACCTTCCAGAAGAATAAGGAAAATGCCTGGTACGTATATCCAAACTGAGTCCACTCTTAAGTCCCAGAAGGCAGTAATACAAAAGCAAAGCTCATGATCACAGGAAAAGACCTGACTATAGATATATCTACATGTTCTTCCTGTCTCTTGTCCATGATTGCTGGCAGTGCCCTAAGCTGTGTCACTTAAATTGCCTCTTACTATATCCATCCATTAAATAGCTAGAAAGGTACCCTCTTCTCTATAAAGTGCCCCCAGAGATTCAAATACAGCAGTGGCACAAAAATGGAGAAATCTGACTGCTACCCATAGAATGAAGTCAAAGAGAGAACACAGTCACTGACAGGAAAACAGTGTCTGTGTTTTATAGAGCTTGGGGGGGGGGGGGGCCATGCAAGCCAATACTGCATATTTGAAAGGATAATAGCTGAACAATGTGAAAATGGTCAGAACACTTTTCAAGTACACTGGACAATAGTTTGTGCTCCTGTCTAATATTAAAATCAAACCATCTACAAGTGGGATAAGAAACCAGTTTTACAGATACTGTCAAAGTATAGTGCAGGAAATAATTACATCAATATTCCTCTCAACATTAATCTTATACAATACAATGAAATGCTTTATGTATAAAAATATATACATTCTTCATGCAACACCACCATGGTGATTTGGAGCAAGAGGAGTAAAGTTTTCACAGGTATTTTCTCAACAAAAAGAACAAGAAATCCAGTGCTTGACATCTTACCAACTGTAGCTGATTACACTACTCTGGTCCTCTGTACATTTATTCAGAAAATAGTTCAATTTCAGATCAGGATAAATCCAGATCCAATTGGCAGCAGAGCGTGAGAAAGAGGAAGACATGTGCCTGCAAGCCAACTTTCCATGAATGCTGAAACACTTAAAAACACCCACTAGCCAATTGGGTTTTGTAAAAATCTGAAATGCCAATCATTGTGTCAAAGTAAGCAGCACATTAAAAACACATTCGACTCTATTCATTCTGGTTTCTTCCAGCCAAAAGAATTCAGCTGGCCAAATACTGCACAATCCTTCATGCATGAGGAATTCTGAACTCTCACAGATTGAGTTCCTAGTGGGTTTTTTTTCCCAATTTCCCCCAAAGAAAGCATACTCCTGAACATTATTTTCCCCCAAAATAACTAAGTGCTACAGGGCTGAGTTGGGAAGCATTTGGTTCTGAAGCAAGAGAAATCAATTTTTCTGTAGCGAACTATATGCTGCCACACCATAATTCGGTAGGAACATTTGGTAGCATGAACCCTACAATGTCCTCCTTGCAAACTATTGCTACTGATTCCTTAAGTTCAATATTTCTCCTGACTTGGCAACGCTGCTCTCTAGAGACCATCACCAAGAAAAAAAAGCACCACATTGTCCTTAAGGTGTGAGTTCCCACTTTACTTCATTTATTGCCACTTACTGGTCCTGAGAAAGACTTCAGCAGCCACTGTTTTTGCAGTACTATTTTACCTGTTGTCTTTTTAAAAATGAAGTCATTAGGGATCCTGAGGTGGTTGGATTTATTTCCCCATAATTTATATTGAATAATAATTTATTCAATAACTGATACTGAAGTTACTTCTGCTCAGAAAATATTATTGCAAAGACAAAGTCAACACTGCTCGTTTTCTACTACTGCTCTTTCCAGCCTTTTTATATATCTAATGTTGCTGTTGTTTAAACAGGCTCCGTTTCTCCTCTGCCACAATGAGTAGACATTTCATTCAGCATAATAATGCCTTTGATTTTCACTGGATTTACAGTGAGAGGGCTTCTGAGGGAAAGAATCCAGAAATCTGTGCTATGCTATTTACTCCAGCAGATAGAAGGATGCACTTCAGTTCTCCTGTACTGAATAGCCAAATCCACTTGTGCTAGAGTTCAACCATTCACAACAATGGAACAAGAAGGCATCTTTCTGTCTATATACAGGGCTATCCTCTTCACTGAAGTGAATTGGGGAAACTATTACAAAAAGGAGAAAGCGTTGTGCATCCTCCATCAAGGATGCTGTTTAAAATGTGACTACTATCGAGAGGATACACGCGCACAAAAAACACTTCTTTGGGGTTGTAAAGGGCATATGTTCCAAGGAGGCCCTCCACTGCCATTAAAAGCCATGCTGAACGATCTTCTCATCTTGCTAAGAATCACTTTCTTTTGCGATTACATGAAAAGGCAACTCAAGGCAATGAAAATTGGTCACCAGTGAACACGGGCACAAAAACGAAGCACAAATAAAAACACAAATGAGCAGCGGACACCCTCCACGGGGCAGAAGTATTAGATAGAGCTCTAAACTTTCTTCCTTCTTTTACAATGTCAAATCTGCCTAAAGCTTATATAGGATTTTAAAAAATAATTTTAAACAGACGAGTCAATGTGCCATTATAAAAACCCTTTTCTTTAAACTTACAAAAGATGTTTTAAATGCTTGAAAAAAGTAATTGGATAAAATTCTACTTATGGAAGAAAATCTTGGAATATACAGGTAAAGAATGTTATCTTACAAATGTAACATTTTGCTTTCCCTTTCCGTTTATTATCTAGATAAAATTACTACTTTTAACACTTAACGGGTTAATGTTGCACATTGCTTACTCCAGTGTTGGCTTGTTGCTTTGCTAATTTTCATGAACTAGCGAGAGTGCTTAGAAGTTTCCTAGAGAGCTGGTGTCAAAGGTGAACTCCATCTTTTCTTTCACTGGTCGCTGCCTCTGTCCAAGTTCTCAATCACACGGGAAAGACGTATATTCAGGAGTCTGATTTGGCTATCAAGGTGGTCGATCTTCTCCTCCAGGGTGCTGTGGCTATTCCTCCTCCAGTAGAAACCCACTGGCCCAGTCATGAAGTAGACTGCCACCACAAAGCACAGGGGAAGCACTGCAAGTTCTGGCTCACCTTCATACTTCTGGAGGATGTACACACAGGAGAGTGCAAAGAGGGTGACCCTGACAATCCAGAAGAATCGGCCACACAGGACGTGCAGGAGATAAAAGAAGAACCCAAGGAGGAGGGACACAAACCAATAAGCAAGCAGGACAGCCCCGATCAGCAGGAGAGCACGGGTTGGATTGTTGGCAAGGGACCCAGGGCTGAAATAATGGACCACGTTGGAACCTGGAAATTAATGGAGAAAGCTTCATCAGACAAAACCACCACGTAGGACTATGAATGTGGTTGGCATAAGTAATATTAAAACCAGAGTCTACAGTTTGGGTCCAGGTTACTTGAAGGACTGTATCTCTGTATGAATCTGTTAGAAAACTAGGATATTTAGTTTCAATTGTAATTTTAATTGTATTATTATTTCAACTGTATTTTGTATTCATGATACAAATGTTTCATTTTTTAAAAATTGATTAACTTTTGTATTTGTCATATTTTTAAAGGTATTGGGTTGTGTTATGTTATTGTAAGCTATCTTGAGTACCCACAGGGTGAAAGGCAGGGTAGAAATAACATAAAATGAAATAAAATAAATATTTCTAGTGCTGTCAGACGTGGCCATGGTCCCCCATGTATCAGTTACATCTTGATGTAACTAACATCAATTAACATCTAATGTAAATTGTCCAACATGGAACTATCACTGAAAGCCACATGGCAACTTCAACAAAAACAAAATTGCCTTAGAAACTGAAGTATTTTGTTTAATAAACCTTTTGCTACATGAAGTCTGATAAAGTGGACAGGATCTATGACAATGGTTCTCAGCCTACCTCAAGCTGCGACCCCTTAATACAATTCCTCATGTTGTGGGTCACCCCCCCCCCCCCCACCAGCCATAAAATTATTTTCGTTGCTACTTCAAAACTGTAATTTTGCTACCGTTATGAATTATAATGTAAATATCCGATACGCAGGATGTATTTTCATTCACTGGACCAAATGTAGTTGCAGTGATTTATTGTTAACCTACAATCAGCGAATATTCTGAACTCCACCAACAATGGAATTGAACCAAACTTGGCACATAGAACTCCCATGACCAACAGAAAACCCTGGAAGTTGTAGTTTACCTACATCCTAGAGAGCACTGTGGACTCAAACAATGATAGATCCAGACCAAACTTGGCATGAATATTCAATATGCCCAAATGTGAACACTGGTGGAGTTTGGGGGAAATAGACCTTAACATTTTGGGAGTTGTAGTTGCTGGGATTTATAGTTCACCTACAATCAAAGAGTATTCTGAACCCCATCAATGACAGAATTGGCCCAAACTTCCCACACAGAACCCTAATGACCAACAGAAAATATTGTGTTTTCTGATGGTCTTTGGTGACCCCCCGAGGGGGTCCTGACCCCAGGTTGAGAAACACTGATCTATGGGGATGCAAGGCTGACAATTGGCTGTCTTGACTATCACCCTTTCCCGCACATTAAGGAAGTCAGGGAGCAGGAGATATGGCTCTGTAGATGAAGCAAATTACAAATGCTTCTCTCAGCTATGATGTAATACTAACTGGCTTCAAGGAAGCTGTGGTTAAACAGATGCCAGAGATCCCATAGCGCATTTCAACTGTTCTTAAGACATACGTCCAGTTAACTACACTGTAAACTAGAGATACCTCTACTACCCATATAAATTTGAATGAAGCAACAACATTATTTAATTTCTACTAAGCAAGGTCTATCTAAATCTTATTCCAAAACTGATGAGTTTATGAAAGAAGTTCTCAGGCACAGAAGGGGGCCAAGTGAAAATTACTTCTGTCTTCTACACTTACCATCAATCCCAAGGACATCCAGAAGATCTGCCCATATTCTCCAGAATGTATCTACGAGAACATCCACACCATATACAAATCGTTCCGTCAGTCTGGAGAAGAACTAGAAAAGCAGAGTCAGAAAAAAGGGAGTTCAAAAATGTTGTTCCACTGTCAACACTTAACGGAAGTATAATCAGAGTTCTGAGTCTTAAATCAAAAGGGAAAAAAGGGAAAAAATGCTTAAGCAGAATAATAAGATTATATGTTAAAGAGTGTGTTGAATAATATGTAACTGCTATAACCAAATGCATAACAAATGTAATAACTATGATAAAACAATAAAAAATATTTTTAAAAAATCAAAAGAAGTGAGATGCAAGCAAGATATACCGGTAGTATTTGGAGAGCTCCATTGTTATTTAAAAGCACTCTCTGCTCTCGACAAGACGCAGACTTATCTGAGATCTGGACTTTGGATATGAAGTCAAGGTACCGCGACTGAACACTCAGAACAGACCCCTCCAGCTATAAAATCTGGGCAGCTAGTTAAACACGATGCTGACTTATATCTGATCTAATTCAAAACTGAAAACACCTCTCCAGAGCTTTAGACAAATTTTCCCAGCACTATTAATCCAAAAGAGTTCCAAACTAAAGATGCTGACAGTTGAATCTTTGGACTTGATGCAAGGAAAGCACAGCTATCATTGAACAATGGGACATACTTGTGCTCTACCTGACAGGACTTTGATGAAAATCACAACTGAGAAATACTCTGAACATTAATGATGTGCTACTATACACTTTGTAAATTATTACCAGCATACTCATAGATGTAAGTGTGAGCTTTAAAAGTAGTGGATAAATATTAAAGCAGCTTTTTTTTCATGTTAGGAGCGACTTGAGAAACTACAAGTCGCTTCTGGTGTGAGAGAATTGGCCGTTTGTAAGGACGTTGCCCAGGGGATGCTTGGATGTTTTGATGTTTTACCATCCATGTGGGAGGCATCTCTTATGTCCCCGCATGGAGAGCTGGAGCTGTCAGAGGGAGCTCATCCGTGCTCTCCCGGATTTGAACCTCTGACCTGTCGGTCTTCAGTACTACCGGCACCACCGGGGTTTCCATTCAAACAGTTTAAAAGTATTGACATTTCCCAATCTACAAATAAAATGTGTGTTCATTCATTCCCAGTTATTTTTTCAACCAATTAATTTGCAGATCTGTTAGAAATGAGCTCCCTTCAATGCAACAGACACAGGGAAAAAGACACTCTGAGACAAGTGTCAAGGTTTTCAAGGAAGGCTGATGCTGTGCAAATGAACAAGAGCCAAGAGTGTGATGAGGCAGATAAAAAGGTCAAGGTGATTGTGGGCTGCATCAATAGGAGTCTAGTGTTGAGATGAAGGGAATTCATAGTTATATTATCTTCTGCTTTGGTCAAACCTCACCTGGAAAAAGGTTGTGTCCAGTTCTGGGCAAAACAATTCAAGGAGGAGCTGGACATGATGGAAGGTGTCCAGAGAAGGGCAACCAAAATAGTCCAAAGTCTAGAAGTCAGAGCCTATAAGGAGAACTTAGGGAGCTGGGTATGTTTAGCTTGGAGAAAAGAAGGCTGAGAGAAGGGGACATGAGAGCCATAATAGTGATTGTAATGTTTTTTATGTTTATAATGTGCATTTAATTTGAATTCTAAGTCTGTAATTTAATGTATTTTAATGTATGTTTGTTGTTCAAAGGCATTGAATAGTTGCCATATGTAAAGCTGCCTTGTGTCCCCTTCTGGGTAGAGAAAGGCAGGATACAAATAGAGTAAATAATAATAATAATAATAATAATAATAATAATAATAATACACCACGGAGTCCTAGACACTTTGGAAATGCCTGATGTGTGATCCAATACAACAGGCAGCATAGTGACCTTGTTTGCTGTGTATTAATCTTGTGTTTCAAATAATAATAATACAGTAGAGTCTCGCTTATCCGACATAAATGGGCTGCCAGAACATTAAAAAGCAAAAATCTCAGATAATACAGAGGAATTAAGGGAAAATCTATTAAACCCAAGCAAAGGCAGGGTTTGCCTCCCGCCTTCAGGAGAGAGACAGCAAAGAGGGAAGCGGAGACCAGAGCAGGAGCCAGAGAAAGAAGAGAGGAAAGAAGGAAGAGGAGCCTCGCTGCAATTATCTGAGGAAGAGGAAGAGCCTTGTTTTTATTCTTCCAAGCCAGAATCAGCCAAAGCAAGTTGGATAATACAGAATGTTGCATAAGCGAAGGCTGGATAAGAGAGGCTCTACTGTAATGATGTTGCATTCAGGAGGGGGCAGGAGTGTTTTCTGCTGCTCTGGAGACTAGGGCACAGAGCCATGGATTCAAATTGCAGGAAAAAAGATTCCACTTAAACATTAGGAAGAACTTCCTGAAAGAAAGAGCTGTTTGGCAATGGAATGTGCTGCTGCCTGGGAGTCTAATAGGGCCTCCTCCTTTCTCTGGAGGTTTTTAAGCAGAAGATGGATGGCCATCTGTTGGGAGTACTTTGGCTGGCTGTGTCTGTGTGGCAGAATGGGGTTGGACTGGATGGCCATTGGGAGTCTCTTCCAACTCTAGGATTCTATGATACCATCACTATTTATTTATTCAATATATTCCTACTGAATACAAGATTCTTATGTACCATATTTTCTAGCATATAAGACGACTGGGCGTATAAGACGACCCCCAACTTTTCCAGTTAAAATAGAGTTTGGGATATACTCGCCATATAAGACTGCCCCGCTTCCAACGCACACCAAATAAAAAATTTAAAAGCATCAGATTTGATTTCAATATGGCAATTTTCCTATTACTGTACCTCCTTCTCTGCCTCTCAGATCTCACACATGCACACCTGCCTCGCTTCACTGCACTCTTCAGGAGCGAGATCTGAGAGGCAGAGGAGGAGGCACAGTAATAGGATACAAGGGCGGGCCAGATAGGTAAAAGAGGTGTGTTTGTCTGGGCCCAGAGCCACTCTATCTCTTTTTTCTATACCCTGGGCGCCCCAGACGCCTGCAGCTTGCTCCACCCTTCACTTACACCTTCCTGGTGAGGCGCCCTTTCACCTCACCATCAGGACCGCATTAAGTCCACGAATCCTGATGAATGGATTTTCTTCTACCGTATTTTGTACAGCGTCGCCCTTAATGCTTTCATACAGTCGCTTTATACGGCAGGGACGTGGCCACTACCATTTTTGAACTCCCCCACCATGTGCGGCAACCACAGATTTTTCAATCCGGATTGGAAGTTTCAGCACCCGCTCTATAAGATGACTCCCAGTGCATAAGACTACCCCTGACTTTTGAGAAGATTTTCTTGGGTTTAAAAGTAGTCTTATACGCCAGAAAATACGGTATTCGTGACACTGATATGATGTCTTTCCCCCAATTACCTCAAAATGCTCTTGCTAGTGGTCTCCCTCATCTTCCAAACAACACTTTTGATAGAGCAATGAGAGAAAGCAGGTAGCTGACTAAAGCTTGCCCCATACCTTTCATACCATAGTGAGTAATTGACAATGGATCACTCTGGAACCCGTCCAATGCTCTGAATTGTCATCATACACAGGCTTTCTGTTTACAAGCACATACAGGCAGTCCTTGAGTTACAAACATCCGACTTACAAACAACTCCTAGTTAAGAACGGGGCTGGGAGAATAGGAAATGAGAGAAATCTACAACTCGGAAGAGAAATTCTCTCCTGGAAGAGCTATTATCATGGGAAAAAGATGCCCCCCTCCCATCCTGTTTCCACAACAAGCCATTTTTTTTCAATTCAAGAACAAACCTACAGAACCTATCTTGTTTCTCACTTGGGGACTGCCTGTACTTCCAGTTCATCAAAAACACAATCCTGTAAAAATCCCAACCGAGATGGCACTGCGGTTCAAGTCCTAGGCTGTGAATGGGGGAATCCAGGGTGACCTTGGGGCAGTCTGAAAGAGCCCTGAGCTGATTGTCGCAACTGCAAGCTACACCTGCATATCCAAGTTCATCCCTGCAGAAACCCATGCTGGTTTTTAAAGCCATTCTCCATGATCCAAAGGAAGTGAGGAGGCCGAGGGGTAAGAATTCTGCTATAGATGGAGAATCCTTTCCCTGAAATGCTGGGGACCAGAAAGATTTGGGATTTTTGTTTTCCCGATTCAGGAATATATTTGCACAGAAATCGACTGAAATCTCTCTTGGGAATCGAAACACAACATTCACAGGTACCTCCTACACTGGGGGTAGTTTGATACAGAGGATTTCTCATCGTTTTGGTCAGTGTTTTAAAGAGGTCTGCGCCTTGAAACAAAGGCTGCCATGGAATGGAGAGTTTGAATCCACATTATATAGAATCAGAGTTGGAAGAGACCCAAGGGGGATCTGGTCGAACCCCTTACCATGCAGGAAAAGTACAATCAAAGCACCCATGACAAATGGCCATTCAGCCTCTGCTTCAAAGCCTCCACCAGATTCCGAAGCAGAGAGTTCCACTGCTGAACAGCTCTAAATTCTTCCTAATGGTAGTGCACGAACTGATAATCTCAAGGTTGGACTTCTGCAATGTGCTTTACATTAGGCTTCCCTTGTCCCAAGTTCAGAAACTCCAACTGGTTCAAAATATGGCAGCCAGGTTGGTTACAGGAACATCTAGGAGTGAGCGTATCATATCCATCCTAAAAAGTCACTCCACTGGCTGCCAGGTTTCTGGGAAAAGTACAAGGTGATGGTTTTGACCTTTAAAGCCCTCCATGGTTTGGGTCCAGGTCCACCCCACAATCCTATACATGTACAATTCCATACAAGTGAAGACCTGGCTCTTCCAGCAGGCCTGCCCAGACAGTTAATTTCAATGCATATCTTTTGTTTAATCTCTGTTTTGTCTGTTTTAATATGTATTTTGTAGAGATACGTTTTGGTGTGTAACTTGTATGGAGGTACGTTTTAGTGTATATATTTGTAATTTTTGATGTGTTTATGTATTTTAATTGTTTTGTAACCCACCTCGAGTCATGAGGAGAGGCGTGTAAGAAATGAAATTATTATTATTATTATTATTAATGTTAAGGTGGGATCTCCTTCCCTGTCATTTGAACCCACGGCTCCAAAGCCTTGCAGCTTCAAAGCTCAGCTGCTTCCTGCCTGGGGGAATCCTTTGTTGAGAGGTGTTAGCTGGCCCTGATTGTTTCGTGTCTGGAATTCCCCTGTTTTTTTAGTGTTGCTCTTTGCTTACTGTCCTGATTTTAGAGCTTTTTAATACTGGGAGCCAGATTTTGTTCATTTTCATGGTTTCTTCCTGTTGAAATTATCCACATGCTTGTGGATTTCAATGGCTTCTCTGTGTAGTCTGACATGGGTTGTTAGAGTGGTCCTGCATTTCTGTGTTCTCAAATAATATGCTGTGTCTAGGCTGGTTCACCAAGTGCTCTGCTATAGCTGGCTTCTCTGGCTGGATTAGTCTGCAGTGCCTTTCATGTTCCGTGATTCATTTCTGATTCATTTCTGCTGCTGCCTTTGGTGGTCCCTATGTAGACTTGTCCACAGCTGCATGGTATATGGTAGACTCCTGCAGAGATGAGAGGATCCCTCTTGTCCACTGTAGCATTTGTGGGTTGTGTTTGTTCATCAGCTTCCCTATGCAGCCAGTGCTTTCCTTGATGTGTGGTAAGAACACTTTTCCTCCGGGTGGATCTTTGTCTTGAGTCTCGTGGCTTGTTCTCGGTCATGCAGCTCTTCTGATGTCTGTGGTGGAATCTCCTTTGGCCTGTAGAGCCCAGTTAAGGTGGTTCAGTTCACCTTGGAGGAGCAACACTCAAAAAATCAGGGGAATTCTAGACAGGAAACAAACAGGGCCAGCCAATACCTCCCAACTAAGTATTCCCCC
The DNA here is from genome assembly GCF_037176765.1 of Anolis sagrei. Classification (NCBI taxonomy): domain Eukaryota; kingdom Metazoa; phylum Chordata; class Lepidosauria; order Squamata; family Anolidae; genus Anolis; species Anolis sagrei. Next base: position 40,598,866 of record NC_090034.1, on the reverse strand, counting down.
CTCCAGGCAGGAAGCAGACAGGCTTTGAAGCTGCAAGGCCATTCAATGCTAATCAAGCTGGCCAATGGCAACATTCCCATTTACCTCAAACAGATAAGGGTTCTTTCTCCCACCCTGGACGGGTATATAAACTCCATTTGCCTAGTTTCCAACTGACCTCACAACCTCTGAGGACGCCTGCCAGAGGTGTGGGCGAAACGTCAGGAGAGAATGCTTCTCGAACATGGCCACAGCCCGGAAAACTCACAGCAACCCAGCCTTTTCCATATTTAAACATGACTCCCCCCCGGCCTTCCCTTCTGCAGGCTAAACAAGCTACGGTCCGTGTGGCCCCAGGCAGAGCATCCAATGCGGATGCAAGCGGACCATTCCACGGCCCAGGTGAGCGACCCTTGAAGGCCAGGCCTCGCCTCCCCTCCCCTCCCCTTCACCTTCTGGAGGGCGCGCACGTTCTCCTCGCCGAAGAGGCCGCTGACGCCTTGGTAGACGCTGCCCGCCGCCCGGCGGAGGCTGTTCTGCTTGTCGGCGCTGCGGCTCCGCGCCGACCAGGCTCCGGGCCCCGCCAGCAGGAGGAGCAGGAAGGCCAACAGCAACGCTCTGCCCCTGCCCGCCATGGCGCTGCCGCTGCTTCTCCTCTTCCTTTCTCCCCGCCGCCACCGTTTCCGCTCCGGCCCACTCGCGGCAGCGGCGGTGGTGGCGGCGGCACTACTGCTCCTCCTCCTCCTCCTCCTCCTCCTCCTCGCGAGGGCGGCCGGAAGCGCCTCAGTCCGCGCCGCTAGAGCGTCCCCGGCGCCTGCGCTTCGCAACGCGCCAGCGCCACCTGCTGGCCGCCGCCCTCCTTGCAACCCACAGCAGCGGAGCCCCTTCCACACAGCTGTATAAAATCCCACATTATCTGCTTTGAACTGGGTGATATATATTTATTTATTTGACACATTTATATTCCGCCCTTCTCACCCCGCAGGGGACTCAGGACGGAGCACAACATATATAGGGCAAACAGTCAATGTCAGGTCATCTATACATATACAAATGCTCTGTTTGTTTTGAGTGACATCATAATTCAAAAAACACTGGACAAATTGCCACCAGAGTTGGCCACAAGACACTCAAGTAGTGACCATCACTCAAAAAATATTGATTTTGTCATTTGGGAGTTGTAGTTGCTGGGATTTATAATTAGCGTACAATCACCAATAAACCAATCACCACCTGAACTCCACTAATAAAGAAATTGAACCAAACTTGGCACACAGGACTCCCATGACCAACAGAAAACACTAGAAGGGTTTGGTGGGCATTGACCTTGAGTTTTGGAGTTGTAGTTCACCTACAAACAGAGAGCACTATGTACTCAAACAATGATGGATCTGGACCAAACTTGGCACTCCATATGCCCAAATATGAACACAGGTGGAATTTGGGGAAAATAGACCTGGATATTTGGGAGTTGTAGTTACTGGGATTTATAGTTCAGCTACAATCAAAGAGCATTCTGAACCCCACCAATGATAGAATTGGGCTGAACTTCCTACACAGAACCCCCATGACCAACAGAAAATACTGTGTTTTCTGATGGTCTTTGGTGACCCTTCTGACACCCTCTCGTGATCCCCAGGGGTCCCGACCCCCAGCTTGAGAAATGCTGCCTTAAGGCCATCCAGACCAACTCCCTTCACCAGGGCAACATAATCAAAGCCCTCCTGACAAAGAGTCATCCAGCAATAGATATAGATGGATATATAGGATTCACACACACACATATATGTATATGAGAGATACAGTATCATATATTTGAAAGGGACCCCTAAAGAAGGGCAATTATATGTTGCATGTTTCAGAGTAGGTGAACCAGACAATCTCTACATCAACACTAACAAAGAAACAACAAAAAATACTGCTTACCTACAAACATAAAGCAATTGCATGTATTAGAAACCAACACTTTCTCATTACTTTATTTTCCAGATCACCAGACTGGGCCACAGCAGTGTGTGGCAGGGGATGGCTAGTAAAACCATAAATATACACAAACATTAAAATCACTTATATCCACCTTAAAATCAATTGCTTAAAAACCATATCAGGACATCATTCTATTATTGCCTCATTGCACTGCCCCAAGGGCTTGATCCCACAGCCAGGTGTTCACCATCCTGAAGGACAGGAAGGAGGGAGGGAGCGGATCTAATATTGCCAGGAAGGGAGTTCCATAGCCGGGGGGCAATCACTGAGAAGGCCCTTTCTCCCGTCCCCACCAAATGCACCTGTGACGGTGGCGGGACCAAGAGCAGGGCCTCCTCAGAAGATCTTAGTCTTCATGGTGGTTGGTCAAGAGAGATGCGTTCGGACAGGTAAACTGAGCTGGGGTGTTTAGGGCTTTATAGGCCAAAGCCAGCACTTTGAATTGTGCCCAGTAGCAAACAGGCAGCTCCAATCTTTCCCCATTTTAATAGTTTATCACAAAGTAACGCTTCAATAAATGTGCACTGCGGTGCGTTATCCTCTATTTCTGCTTCATTGTATCTTCTTTGCCTCCTGAGTCTTTTCCACTTTTGTCTCTCACAGCCAGCCCTGGTGGCTATATGACCCCCACAGGCCCTTGGAGCGGGGCTCCCACCCTTCATTCCGAATACCATATCCCTGCAACCCAACTAACCCCTTTGCTAACCCTCTTCCTATGGGTACTCTGGAATCCACAGATCCCCTTGTGGCTGTCTTATAACATTTTAATGTTTTATATGAATCTTTGGAGTATGAAGCCATCCCTCAAGACCTTGGTGACTTTTCGCCAGCACCTCTTAACCTGGGAATTCCCTCAAGGACTCAAGCACCCAGCATCTCCGGGGCCCATAGACCCAGGTGTACAAGGGGCAACAGGATCCAGTGTTGGACTCATTAAACCCATCACCAAGACAATAACCCACATGGGACCTGATGGTCCCTCTTTGTTCATCCTGGTGTTGGGACCATGTAATCCTTTCACAAAGCTATGTCTCCTTTGTCCCATGGACCATCCTGGCCCCTGTCAGCCATTGGAAAGCGGAAATCTGCATTGGAAGCAGGGAATGCTCTCTGATTGGTTAGTGGGCGCTGCATTCCTGCCTCTCAAGAAGAATCCTCCCAGTTGGTCGTGACGTTGACCCAACTCCGCCAATCACAGTGAAGCCAGCTCCAGCTGGGGCATGAGCAGAAAATACAAAGGGTTCGAGTGTATAATATGTCTGTATTTGCCTGTATGAAGCATCTCACTTTCCTTTAGCAGCTTACAGCGAGCTGTCATCTTTTCCAGCTGGATTGAAAAAAAAAATTACCTCGGTGGCTTCTTCTTCAACTTGGTGAGATATTTTGATTGGAGAACATTGGGATGGCTTCTTTGTCTTGCCAGGCACACAGATCCACAGGCGGCCTGCTGCCAGTACCGGCCATCCACTTCCCAGGACTCACTTTTGCTATCCACAGCCCGGATCTCACTATCCGCAGCTGCTTTAAATTGCTCTATTTCACGAAGCTTCTCCGACAGGTTCTTTTTTGGTGGAAGGGTCTTAACCTTTAAACACAGTCATTTGTTTGGATGTATTAGACTCACACAATAATAAGAGTTGGAAGAGACCACATGGGCCATCTGGTCCAACTCCTTGCCCTGCAGGAAAAGCACAATCAAAGCCCCCCCCCCCCCAACAGATGGCCATCCAGCCTCTGTTTAAAAGCCTCCAAAGAAGGAGCTTCCTCTGAACTCTGAGGCAGAGAGTTCCACTGTTTTACAGCTCTCCTTACAAACAGGAATTTAATCCAGTTCAGCGCAATTAATCTGCATTATATGAGTCTACACTGACTATATAGTGCAGTTCAATCTGCATTCTGAAGGCAGCATAGATTGGGCCTCAGATAGACTAGCTTGAAAGATATGATGAAAAGGAGTGGAAGATGAATCTGACGTTGGGTGCATCTGCACTGGAGAATGAATGCAGTTTGACACCACATTGATGGCCATGGCTCAATGCTATGGAATCCTGGGAGTTGTAGCTTGCAGTCTTGGGCAGAGAAGGCTAAAGGCCTTGTCAAACTACAACTCCCGTGATTCCTTAGTACAAAGACATGACACTTGACGTGGGGTCAGACTGCCTTCCTTCAGCGTTTGCGTTGAAACAAAAAATATGTTCCCTTACTTCAATCATGAGTTTTGATTTCCATTCTATGCTACTATATGTTAATTTTGTATCTGTGTTTGGTGCAAGTTTTTAAAAATATATTTGTGTGTTTTTAATCAATGTATTTTATTGCATATATTTTACGTTCCTACGTTTTTGACTTTGTTGTACCTTGCCTCGAGCCATCACAACAGACGGGTAATAAATAAAACTAGTACACCGTCCTGAGTCCCTATTGGGACATAAGGTGGTATAGAAATAAAGTTATTATTATTATTATTATCATTATTATTATTATTTTATGTATCTGATTTTTTTTCATTGTGCATATGCTTTTATTACACACACACATATTTGCATCAGGAGCTGCTGACACAATGATGGCTAAGATCTGCCTGGGGCTCATGTTCCCATCAGTGATGTGCAGAAACCGAAATAAGTCCATGCGCTTGCCACTCTCTGCATGAACCTCAGGCTCTCCCCTCTGATTGGTCACACCTCCTTTTGTCTTCCTGGCTGATTGGCCGCCTGCAAGCTCTTCAGGCTCTCAGGCCATTGGCCAGGCTCGATGTCAGCTTCTCTGCTGTTTGTGGGCAGTGACATGCCCAAGGTGCTGGGCTGATGTGGGACCAGTCATGCGTCAGCCAATGGCTGCTTGCACCGACTGTGGGGCGTTGGAACGTGAGAGATCCGTCCGCAGATCACCGCCTGCAAAGGCTCATGAATGTGAGCAAGATGCTCAGCCCTTGAACCAAGCAACTCTTGTTGCAAAATGAACCCAGAAGCGGTTTCAAAACTGACGCGACAAAACCTCTGGCAAATAGGGTGCCCCAGTTGGCAAGCAGGATGCCAAAAACAGAGTCTGCATTTACACAGCACAATCGATGCAGTTTTGGCACCACTTCAGCTGCCATGGCTCCATGCTATGGAATCCTGTAAGTTGTAGTTTGGTGAGGCACCAGCATTCTTCGGCAGAGAATCTTCGTGTTGGAAGATGGGCCATCCAATCCAACCCCCTTTTGCCATCAAGGAAAGCACAATCAAAGCATCCCCGACTGATAGCCACCCAGCCTCTGTTTAAAAGTCCCCAAACAAGGAGTTTCCACCGGACTCCGAGGCAGAGAGTTCCGCTGCTGAACTGCTCTTCTTATAGTCAGGATGTTCTTCCTAATGTTCAGGTGGAGTCTCCTTCCCTGTCATTTGAACCCATGGCTCTGTTGAGTCCTAGGCCCCTTCCACACAGCTGAATAAAATCCCACATGTTCTGCTTTGAACTGGAATATAGAGCAGTGTGGATTCAGATAACCCAGTTCAAAGAAGACATTGTGGGATGTTTTGCCTTGATATTCTGGGTTATATGGCTGTGTGGAAGGGGCCCTAGACTCCAGGACAGCAGAAAGGAAGCCTCTCACTTTTCCTTAGGACAGCCTTTCAGATATTTATACACGGCAATCATGTCTCCTTCTCTTAGAGCCCATCCACACATCCATATAATCCAGAAAATCAAGGCAGATAATCCCACAATATCTGCTTTGAATGGGGTTATCTGAGTCCACGCTGCTATTTATTCCAGTTCAAAGAAGAAAATGTGAGGGTTTATTCAGCTGTGTGGAAGGGGCCTTAACCCTCTCTTGTGCATCTAAACAGACCCAGCTCTTTAAGCTGCTTTTTAGAGGGATTCATGGTCTCCAGACCTTCGACTATTGTAGTCGAAGGCTAAAGGCCATAGAAAACGGCATTTCCCATGAACCCATAGAATTGAGCTAGGGCAGGTAAAGTGGTGTCAAGCTGCATTTATTCTTCATATCCATCTGTTGCTGGAATTGGAAGGGAAAATGTATCTGACCCACTCTTATCATACTTGCTGGCATAGGGTACATCTATTCTATACCTGTAGAATAATAATAATAATAATAATAATAATAATAATAATAATAATAATTTGTTACTCTCCTGGTGGCTTGAGGCCATGTACAACAACATCAGAAACATATGAACATCAAATATTTATTCATTTATTTATTTAAAACATTTATATTCTGCCCTTCTCACCCCGCAGGGGACTCAGGGCAGAGCACAACATATATACAGCAAACATTCAAAGCCAGGGCATAAAACCATAAATATATATAAACATTAAAATCACTTATATCCACTTTAAAATCAGTTGCTTAAAATATGTACAATAAATGACATAGATAAAAACACAAAAATATATTTTAAAAACTTGCACCAAAACGCAGATACAGAATTGACATATAGTAGCAATCAAATCTAAATCAAAACTCATGACTGAAAGTTGACTGGGTTGGCCTTCTGTCAGAAGAGATGAATGCACGTTGACATCACTTTAACTGCTGTGGCTCAATGCTATGTGATCCTGGGAGTTCTAGTTTTATGAAGTCTTGACAGTTCACAGGCTTCAATAGCACTGAGCCTTGGCAATGAAAGTGGTGCCAAGCTGTGTTCATTCCACAGTGTAGATGCACCCAGAGTATGTGTGCTACCACTCCAAACCTGCAACGTGAGGCCCCATGGACGCTGTCATATAATCCAGTTTCTGAATCCAGGTGATCTGCTTTGAACTGGATTATATGGCAGTGGAGACTCATATAATCCAGTTCAGAGCAGACAATATGGATTCAGAAACTGGATTACATGGCAGCATAGCTCTGGATTCCAACTCCCACAATTCCTAACAGCCGGAATTGTGGGAGTTGAAGTCCAAAACACCTGGAGGGGCAAAGTATGCCCATACCTGATCTAGATTCTGCTTGGTGGAAACAACTTTGCATATGATTGGTGGAATGTTTGTGCAATACAGAAATGGGGAGAACTTTCAATCATTTCCTCAGACAGCTGCTCTAGCATCTAGTCATCTGCCAAAAGGTTTGAGTAATCATGATTAAAGGTGATATTGCATGGAAGCGAAATATACATAAATCTGACGCAATGTTATCATACTTATATTGGCTGCCAGTGGCTGCATTGACAAGATACATACAGCTTGGGAGTTGTAGATTTATTTATTTATTTATTTCCCACTTTATTTATTTCTCCATACGGAGACTCAAAGCAGCTCACAATAAAAAACATGACACAAATATACAATAAAAAACAATATTTTTTTTTTCCTTTCTTCTCTCCTCTTCTGTCTTGCTAGGCTAAGCTAAAGATCTATGAAGAAAAGTACTTATAAAGTGAAGGAGTACACCCAAGCAGGCTAGTGTCCCAGCTATCTTTATCGTCTGTGTATGTATTTGTGTCTGTATCGTTGAATGTACAGTGTTTAATGTGATTGTATATATGTGGGTAAATGTTCATTTTAGACTGAAAATCAATAAAATTTATTTAAAAACAAACAAACAATATTTTCATGATATATTATGATATATTATCAGTAGTATTCTATTTAATATATTTGTATTATTATATTACAATAGTCTTATTATACATAATTATATTGCATTATATTGTCTTACATTATAATATTATCAAGATTATATGTATATATAATATAGTATATGATTAGCATAGCACAATATTAGTATTGTATATTATTATATTGTATTAGACCACTATACTACAATATTATTAGTAATATTAAAAAGGTAAAGGTTTCCCTTTGGCATTAAGTCTGGTCGTGTTCGACTCTGGGGGTGGTGGTGCTTATCTTCATTTCTAAGTTGAAGATGTTCGTAGATGCCTCCTAGGTCATGTGTGCGGCATTACGGCATGGAACGCCATTACCTTCCTGCCGGAGCGGTACCTATTGATCTACTCACCTTTGCATGTTTTCGAACTGCTAGGTTGGCAGAAGCTGGGGATAGCAACCGCAGCCCACCCCACTCACTGGATTCAACCTGCCACCCTTTCGGTCAGCAAGTTCAGTAGCTCAGCGGTTTAACCTGCTGTGCCACCGGGGATTCCCTATTAGTAATATTACATGTAATATATAATATAAAATTATTATATCATGTTGCAGTATATTATTATACCAATATATTATAGTAAAGGTAAAGGTTTTCCCTGACATTAAATCTCCTCGAGTCCGACTCTGAGGAGATGATGCTCATCTCCATTTCTAGGTCGAAGGGCTGGCGTTGTCCGTAGACACCTCCTAGGTCATGTGGCCAGCATGACTGCATGGAGCGCCGTTACCATCCCGCTAAGGCAGTATCTATTGATCTACACCCATTAGCATATTTTTGAACTGCTAGATTGGCAGAAGCTGGGGCTAACAGTGGTAGCTCACCCTGCTCCCTGGATTTGAACCACCAACCTTTTGGTCAGCAAGTTCAGCAGCTTAGCGGTTTAATTTGCTGTGCCACCAGAGTGCTCACCAGTATATTATACTATTAGTATTATATAATCTATTGTACCGTATCGTAAGTTGTAGTAGATATAGGAAAAGGTAAAGGTTTTCCCCTGACATTAAGTCCAGTTGTGTCTGACTCTGGGGGTTGGTGCTCATCCATAGACACCTCCAAGGTCATGTGAGTGGCATGACTGCATGGAGTGGTGTTACCTTCCCGCTAAGGGGGTACCTATTGATCTACTCACATTAGCATGTTTTTCGAACTGCTATGTTGGCAAAAGCTGGGGCTAACAGTGGGAGCTCACCCCACTCCCAAGATTCAAACCGCCAAAGCTTTCGGTCAGCAAGTTCAGCAGCTTAGCAGTTTAACCCACTGCGCCACTGGGGGCTCATGTAGTATATATAATATATATTATCTTAAAACATTATTAATATTGTACATAATATATTAGTATTATTCCATTACAAAGTTATTATTTCTATATATGATTGTATTGTATATATGTGATGTCAAAGCACATGCATTCTGTAGTGTGGCTGCACCCGAGGCTGGGAAGTAGCAGCCAATAATGAAAGGACCAAGGCAGTGCCATCTCCGGCCCACCCTATGTTCGGATATCAGCCAGCATGCCAACGCCTTAAATCAAGAAATAGTTTTCTAAGATCTACAGAGATACTCGCAGGAACACCTCAGCAAGCAAGAGTCCAAAAGTGGCAGGCTAAAACCCAGCACGTTAATCAGCGACTGAGACCAGATGAGAAACTCCCTCCACACAGAAGACTGGGCAACTTGGAAGGCGCTGAACAGGCTGTGCTCTGGCACCACGAGGTGAAGAGCCAACCTTAAGAAATGGGGCCACAAAGTGGAGTCCACGGCATGCAAGTGTAGAGAAGAGCAAACCACAGACCACCTACTATGAGTGTTGAATGAAAAGTAATGCCTCCACCTTCGTAACTCCTCAACAGATGGCAGTACTGATATACGGCAGGTACTGGCTTGTTCAGTAGACTCTCCTCTACAGTTCCATTTTGGCAGGAAGCCTTAGCATTGAACTGTGTGTTGTTAAAGTGAGAAGTATGGAACACTGCGCAGATGGTCGGTCAATCCGACTTAAGCAATGTGCAATCATTGAATTCTTTATAGCAGAAGGTGTCACCCAAAGGAGATTCATCAGAGAATGCAAGCTGTTTATAGTGATTGTGTGGATGTGAGTACTGTGCATCATTGGGCGAGTAAGTTTAAAGATGTTGAGGTGGGAACATCTGTTGTCTGTTGGAGTTGGCCACCTTGATTAGCATTTGATGGCCTGGCAGTTTTTTGGTGTGACTTGTTAGTGCCTGGGGAAATCTTTTGTTGAGATTTGTTGTTTGTATTTATTTATTTACGACATTTATATGCTGCCCTTCTCACCCCGAAGAGGACTCAGAGCGGCTTACAAGGTACATACAATATATTATATTATTAGCATAGTACAATATCAGTATTAAATATTACTATATTGTACTATACCATAATAATAATAATAATAATAATAATAATAATATACACTTTAGTTATACCCCGCCCCATCTCCCCAAAGGGGACTCTGAGCGGCTTACATGAGGCCAAGACCAGCGATACATTTTGTTGTTGTTGTTCATTCGTTCAGTTGTTTCCAACTCTTTGTGATCTCATGGACTAGCCCACACCAGAGCTCCCTGTCGGCAGTCACCTCCCCCAGCTTCTTCAGAGTCAAGCCAGTCACTTCAAGGATGCCATCCATCTTGCCCTTGGTAGGCCCCTCTTCCTTTTTTCCTTCCATTTTCCCCAGCATCATTGCCTTCTCTAAGCTTTCCTGTCTTCTCATTATGTGATGTACTTCATCTTTGCCTCTACTATCCTTCCCTCCAGTGAGCAGTCGGGCTTTATTTCCTGGAGTATGGACTGGTTGAATGTTCTGGCAGTCCAAAGTCTCAGAACTTTCCTCCAACACCACAGTTCAAAAGCATCTATCTTCCTTTGCTCAGCCTTCCCTATGGTCCAGCTCTCACATCTGTAGGTGACTACAGGGAATACCATGGCTTTAATTATGTGGATCTTTGTTGCCAGTGTGATGTCTCTACTCTTCGCTATTTTATCGAGGTTAGTAATTGCTCTCCTCCCAAGTAGTAAGCGTCTCCTAATTTCCTGGCTACAGTCTGCGCCTGCAGTAATCTTTGCACCTAGAAATACAAAGTCTGTCACGGCCTCCACGTTTTCTCCCTCTATTTCCCAGTTGTCAATCATTCTTGTTGCCATAATCTTGTTTTTTTATGTTTAACTGCAACCCAGCTTTTGCGCTTTCTTCTTTCACCTTGATTAGAAGGTTCCTCAGCTCCTCCTCGCTTTCAGCCATCTAAGTGGTGTCATCTGCATATCTAAGGCTGTTAATGTTTCTTCCAGCAATTTTTACCCCAGACTTGTATTCATCAAGCCCCGCACATCACATGATGTGTTCTGCATACATTATAGCAACATAAAATATAAACAAAATAACATCACAATAAAATAAATAAACCAATCAAGTAAAATAAACAGTACTAAATAACATAATGGAAAATAAAACACTAATAATATTGTAATATTATTAGTAATGTTACATGTAATATAGATATATAATTATAATATCATATTATTATAGTGCATTACATCATAATATTATAAATATTATATGTATATACAAAATTTTATATTATAAGCATAGCCCAGGAGACAAGGTGGACCTGTCCCCTGCACCCACCAGTTGGTGCTGTGGGGAGGGGTGAAAAAGTAAATAATAGAATCAAAGAGTTGGAAGAGACCTCATGGGCCATCCAGTCCAATCCCCTGCCAAGAAGCAGGAATATTGCATTTAAATCACTCCTGACAGATGGCCATCCAGCCTCTGTTTAAAAGCTTCCAAAGAAGGAGCCTCCACCACACTCCGGGGCAGAGAGTTCCACTGCTGAACGGCTCTAACAGTCAGGAAGTTTTTCATGTTCAGATGGAATCTGCTTTTTTGTAGTTTGAAGCCATTGTTCCGTGTCCTAGTCTCCAGGGAAGCAGAAAACAAGCTTGCTCCCTCTTCCCTGTGGCTTCCTCTCACATATTTATACATGGCTATCATGTCTCCTCTCAGCCTTCTCTTCTTCAGGCTAAACATGCCCAGCTCCTTAAGCCGCTCCTCCTAGGGCTTGTTCTCCAGACCCTTGATCATTTTAGTTGCCCTCCTCTGGACACATTCCAGCTTGTCAATATCTCTCTTGAATTGTGGAAAAGTGAATAGTGGTAGTTAAAGAGCACATTCTAAGGATTAGTTCTGCGTTTGATTTATTAAAATATTCCCATCCAAACCCAAGTAACGAAGGTGGAGGCATTACTTTTCATTCAACCCTGGTAGAATACAACCTGAGCCCTGCCACATGCACAGTGGAGGACCTCCTGATAGAGAGGCACTCCAAGTGGCCAGCTACTGGTCAAAGGACATTGACTAGAACGCCAAGTTTTTGAAACTTTTGTGTTTTCTCAAATTCATTGGTTCGCTCCTGATACGAGAAAGAAATCCCCGAGGCTGGAGCGCGCGCCGTCTCCAGGGTCTCTTTCCTTCTTCTGGCGGAAGGTTACAGCCGGGGAAGGGAGGCGCGAGGCGTCCTTGAAAAGGCGGCGCCCGGAGGCGGAGCCCCGCAGTCTCCTTTCAGCCGAGGCATCGGCAGGGTAGTGCGCGTGCGCGGTGGGGGACAGCTCCAAGGCTGAGCCTCGCCATGTCTGGGGAGCTGGAGATCATGGAGTCGCAGGTGATGTGGGAGCCGGACTCTAAGCGGAACACCCACATGGACCGGTTCCGGGCCGCCGTGGCCAATGCCTATGGGGTCCGCCTGGGTGAGTGAGAGAGCGAGGGCTTGCCCCGCCTTGGCATGTCCCCAAAGGCAGCCTGGGGCTGAATGAATGGGACGAGGGCGGGAGCCAGCAAGAGGGATGGAGGCAAGCTTTGGCAGGATGCCTGGTGCAACCAGCAGGGATTGTCATGGAAGGAGCAGCGTAGAAACACTGGGCTCATCCATTTGGGCATGGCAGGCTGAAGGAAGCTTTGATGCTTGGAGCCAAGGCCCTGGGGAATGACTGCAGTGGCTGATGCTTGGGATTCTTCGTATTACGAATGTCATGGGCCTCATCCTAGTTGACATGCATATGCTGCCTTTCCTCCAGTGTGTTCAGTGTGCTGTCCATGGCCCCCATCTACACTGACAATTGAATGCAGCTCCAAACCAGTATTGAAGAAAGTGAATTCTCTTTGACAGAGAAGAAACCGAAGTTTCCCATGTAGCATTGTGCACTTCAAGGGATGTCAAACTGCACTCATTCTACAGTGTAGATCAGGCATAGGCACACTTTGGCCCTCCAGGTATTTTGGACTTCAACTCCCACAATTCCTAGCCTCTCGAAAGAAGGATAAAAGATCAGTGAATAGGAAGATATATAACAAATATATTGTCAAATATGTATTTATTTACGATATTTATAGACTCAAGGCGGGTTACAGATTGGCACAATTCGATGTCAGGCATTCATAAAAGTGCCATTAAAAACAATCAACGTTACAATATAAGACATATATAAAAACCATCATTGGTGCCATCCTGTGTTATCCAGTAACATCGTCTGGTCATTCCATGTTCATCATTCATAGTTCTGTGTTATCTGCATTCTCAAAAGCTTGCTCAAAGAGCTAGGTCTTTGCTTTTTTTCGGAAAATCAGGAAGGAGGGGGGGGTGATCTAATATCCCTGGGGAGGGAGTTCCATAGCTGGGGGGCCCCACTGAGAAGGCCCTGTCCTTCATCTCTGCCAATCGCACTTGCGAGGCAGGCAGGATCGAGAGCAGGGCCTCCCCAGACGATCTTAAGCTCCTAGATGGTTCTTAGGAGGACATACGTTCAGACAGGTAAGCTGGGCCAGAATCGTTTAGGGCTTCATAGGCTAAAGCCAGCACTTTGAATTGTGCTTGGTAGCAAATTGGCAGCCAGCAATTATGTTATTGCTGTTGGTTTTGATGCTTGTTTTACATTTTGTATAATGTTGTTTTATGTTGTTTCAAATTGTTGTGACGCACTCTAATGTGCTATGTTTTAACTCTTGTTATCTGGGCTTGGCCTCATGTAAGCTGCCCCGAGTCTCTTCGGGAAGATGGAGGCGGGGTATAAAAATAAAGTTATTATTATTATTATTGTCAAAGGCTTTCATGGCCGAAATCACTGGGTTGTTGTAAGTTTTTCAGGCTGTATGGCGATGTTTCAGAAGTACTCTCTCCTAATGTTTTCCCTTCATCTATGTCAGGCATCCTCAGAGGTTGTGAGGTCTGACCTCACAACCTCTGAGGATGCCTGCCATAGATGCAGGCGAAATGTCAGGAGAGAGTACTTCTGGAACATCGCCATACAGCCCGAAAAACTTACAACAACCCAGTATAACAAATGTATTGAATTATGATAAAATAAATAAAAATATTAGAAACTAGGAAGAGCTATAGAGTCATGTAAGTATTTCCAATTGGGGAAATGGTCAAACATATAAGGAAAATATAATGGAATTCTGGGAGTTGAAGTCCAAAACAACTGTAGGGCCGAAGTTTATCTGGTGTAGATGCATCCTTGGACCCCTTCTACACTGCCATATAAAATCTAGATGATCTGCTTGGAAATGGATTATATGGCAGTGTAGACTCATATAATTCAGTTCAGAGCAGATCATAGAATCATAGAGTTGGAAGAGACCTTGTGGGCCATCCAGTCTAACCTCATTTTGCCAAGAAGCAGGAAAATAGCATTCAAAGCACCCCCGACAGATGGACATCCAGCCTCTGTTTTAAAGCCTCCACCACAGTGCAAGGCAGAGAGTTCCACTGCTGATCACAGTATTTATTTAGTATTTAGTATTTAGTATTTATGCAGGCCAAAATCCCATCGGCTTTTGTAGCTGCCGTATCACATTGTTCTCTCATGTTGACCTTCCTGTCCACGAGGACTCCAAGATCTTTTTCATACGTACTGTTGTCGAGTCAGTCATTGTTGCCCATTCTGTATCTTTGCATTTCATTTTTTCTGCCTAAGAGAGATTTCTTGCATTTGTCCCTGTTGAACTTCATTTTGTTAGTTTTGGCCAATCACCTCTTTCAGATCGGTTTGAATTCTGCTCCTGTCTATCTGCTCATCATTGTTAGCCTTGTGGCGGATCTGGCCGGGGTGGTCCATGCCTTAGTCACCTCTAGATTGGACTACTGTAATGCACTCTATGTGGGGCTGCCCTTGAAAACAGCCCGGAAATTCCAGTTGGTACAGCGGGCGGCGGCCAGGCTGTTAACTGGTGCTCCTTACAGGGAGAGGTCAACCCTCCTGTTTAAGGAGCTCCATTGGCTGCCATTCATTTTCCAGGCTCAATTCAAGGTGCAGGTGCTTACCTACAAAGCCCTAAACGGTTTGGGACCCATCTACCTTCGTGATCGCATTTCTGTATACGAACCCACACGATCTCTTCGTTCATCTGGTGAGGCCCCGCTCACGATCCCACCTGCTTCACAGGCGCGATTGGTGGGGACGAGGAACAGGGCCTTCTCGGTGGTGGCCCCACGACTCTGGAACTCCCTCCCCAAGGACATCAGGCAGGCCCCAACATTGGCAGTCTTTAGAAGGAGCTTGAAAACGTGGATGTTCCAGTGTGCCTTCCCAGAATAAGGAATCCTAAACAATATGTCCTTAATGCACTTTATGAGGGATTTAGAACTGTCTGCACGTCCACCTATCCTAAAGTATTCCTCCTATCCCCTTTGAACTTCCCAGCTTTTAACTTTTAAAATTTTCACATATGGCCCTGCCCATGTTTTTAAAATGTGTTGTGTTATTATTGTATTGTTTTGCTTTTTATGAGTTATTTATTGTTTTGTTGTTGTTTATTTATTATTTACTTTGCTTATATACCGCTGTATCTCAAGCCCGAAGGCGACTCACAGCGGTTTGTTGTTGTTTTTATGATGTTATTGGGCTGTTTTTATGATGTCTTGTAAGCCGCACCGAGTCCTGCGGGAGATGGTAGCGGGGTATGAGAACAATAAATAAATAAATAAATATTCCGCCTTTCCTCCAGTGTGTTCAGTGTGCTGTCCCATCTACACTGATGATGGAATGCAGCTCCAAACTGGTACTGAAGAAAGTGATTTCTCTTTGGCAGAGAAAAAAACCCCAAGGTCCTCATGATGACCCCATAGCATTGCACACTTCAAGAGATGTCAAACTGCACTCATTCTACAGTGTAGGTTCATTCTGGGGGGCCCTACTACACTGCCACATAAAATCCAGATGATCTGCTTTGAACTGGATTATATAATAATAGTAATAATAATAATAATAGGGTTACTCAGGGCGGCTTCCAAAAACAAAGTGGCAAACATTCAATGCCATGTGCAATATAAAAATAAGCAAAACAGAATCAACAATTAAAATTAACAGTTAAAATAGACAAACTGAACAAGTAAAACATCCTTAACAAGAATATATAATTGATCAGGCCTCATAGAACCCATTATATGGCAGTGTAGACTCATATCATTCAGTTCAGAGCAGATCATCTTGATTATTTGCTTTGATAATCTGGATTATATGGCAGTGTAGAAGAGGCCTAAGACCCCTTTCCACACAACTGTATAAAATCCACATTGAACTGGATTATAAGGCAGTGTGGACTCGGATAACCCAGTTCAAAGCAGCTATTGTGGATTATCTGCCTTGATATTCTGGTTTATATGGTTGTATGGAAGGGCCTGGGCCCCCTGATGGCGCAGCAGGTTAAACTGCTAAGCTGCTGAACTTGCTGATCGAAAGGTTGTCAATTCAGATCCAGGGAGCGGGGTGAGCTCATGCTGATAGCCTCAGCTTCTGTCAACCTAGCAGTTCGACAACATGCAAATGTGAGTAGATTAATAGGTACGGCTCCATCAGGAAGGTAACGGCGCTCCATGCAGTCATGCCGACCATATGACCTAGGACAGTGTTTCTCAACCTTCCTAATGCCGCAACCCCTTCATACAGTTCCTCATGTTTTGGTGACCCCAACCATAAAATTATTTTTTGTTGCTATTTCACAACTGTAATTTTGCTACTGTTATGAATCGTAATGTAAATATCTAATATGCAGAATATGTTTTCATTCACTGGACCAAATTTGGCACAAATACCCAATACGCCCAAATTTGAATACTGGTGGAGTTGGGGAGGGATTGATTTTGTCATTTCCGGGTTGTAGTTGCTGGGATTTATACACCTACAATCAAAGAACATTCTGAACCCCACCAATGATGGAATTGAACCAAATTTAGCACACAGAACTCACGTGACCAACAGAAAATACTGGAAGGGTTTAGTGGGCATTGATCTTGAGTTTTGGAGTTATAGTTCACCTACATCGAGAGAGCACTGTGGACTCAAACAATGATGGATCTAGACCAAACTTGACACAAATACTCAATATGCCCAAATGTATTTATTTTGTTTGTATTTTAACTTATTATGATGTTGTTATGTTTTAGTTGTATTTGTGATTTTCAGTTGTTAGCCGGTCTGAGTCCCTCTACGGAGGTAGAGAAGATTGGGGTATAAAAGTTTTAAATAAATAAATAAATGTGAACACTGGTAGAGTGTGAGGAAAATAGATCTTGACATTTGGGAGTGGTAGTTGCTGGGATTTATAGTTTGCCTACAATCAAAGAACATTCGGAACCCCACCAATGATAGAATTGGGCCAGACTTCCCACACACAATCCCCATGACCAACAGAAAATACTGTGTTTTCTGATGGTCTTTGGCGACCCCTCAGACACCCCCTCGCGACCCCCCAAGGGGTCCCGACACCCAGGTTGAGAAACACTGACCTAGGAGATGTCTAGGACAACGCCTGCTCTTCAGCTTAGAAATGGAGATGAGCACCACCCCCCAGAGTCGGACACGACTAGACATAATGTCAAGGGGAAACCTTTATCTTTATGGAAGGGCCCTCAGTTAGCAGCTTCAGTGGGAAAGTGGTGCGCGTTGTTGTTTTGTTTGTTCCTCCAGAGACCCCGGAGGTCAGTGTTAATGATAATCATAGCTTTACCGGCCTCTCTATAAAATACACATATTAAAACAGGTCTCTATAATACACACATACTAACGGCCAAGGCCATTAGAAAACAGGCAGCAATATATAGGTAAGCTCAGCCAAGTGCAATTTCAACAAGGAACAACAAAAGCAAAAGCCACAAATACTAAGGCCGGACTCCTCTTTGGTAATCCCATCTGGAGTCGATTTACTGGATTCATGGGAGTAACCGGTGTGTTATCATCCAGCAGAAGATTTCAGTTGATCTTCTGTAGTTAGTTGGGGCTACTGATATGAGTCAAGTTTCAAGTTGCGACAAAATGTATTGGTGAAGTAAGACAAATGGACAGAAAAATGAAAATCGGAAAAGAACAGGAGCTGCATTATCATGAACCCAGAGCTTCATAGGCATAGGTTCTACGTCCGCAGATTCAACTGACCACATCTTGAATATATCTGAGGGGAAAATCCAAAAGCAAACTTTGATTTTGTTGGGCGCTGAGCTGCGTATTTTAATATGTATTTTGTAGAAATGTGTTTTAATATGTGTATTTTATAAAATGTCTTATATAATTAAGTATTTTTCTCGATCTAACCCGTCACAAGGAGAGGCGGCTAAGAAATAAAATTATTATTATGATGTGTAGACAGACCCTGCTGCAGTCTTCTGCCATTTCAGAGATCCTCCCTATATCCTTATATACACCATTGTTTATAATGGGACATTGTATCTAACACTATGTAACAAAATTTGAAAAATAATGATCCTTAATATTATTTTTCAAGGGGAAAAAAAAAATAAAGGACGCAATATTAGGGATTAGAATAAAGGAAGCAGATTGGGTACAATTATGGGATCAAAGATATTTAAAGAATTTATCGATACATGTTAAAGAAAATTATTATAAATTGGTTTGGAAATGGTACTTAACACCAGTAAAGATTCCAAATATCAACAGGAATGCCACAAAAAACTGTTGGAGAGGTTGCCAGGAGGTGGGTACATATATACATATGTGGTGGCAATTTAAATATGTAAATGAATTTTGGGGGAAGGTATTTGGAGAAATAGAAGCTATAATGGATATGAAGTTAGGAAAAAGTGCAAGCATTGCATTGTTGTCACTATATAACGTTAAGAAATTTGAAAAAAAACAGAGAAAGATGCAACAGATAACATGTTAACTGCAGCAAGATTACTGATAGCGAGGAACTGGAAAGGTAAAATAAATATACCAATTGAAGAATGGTATAAAGAACTATGGAAACTAGCAATAAATGATAAATTGACATGTAGTTTAAGAGTCAGGAAAGGGGTATGGAAGGAAAACGATTTTGGTGAAGTTTGGGGAAAATTTATTGAGAACCGTTTAAAAGAAGTAGATGGGAAATTACCTCCACAAGAAGAAATGGTATTTTGGAAAGAGAATGTAAATTGAAGTGGCTCGGAAAGGGGGCGCACAGAGGTGAACAAAAAAAAATATTCGAGATATATATACACATATAGTTGATGTAATGAATTGAGTATGGAATATAAGAGTATTGAAGGTATTGATGTATTCTAAGAAAACCAATAAAATATATTAAATGTTCCTGGTTTGAAAGCATTATTTCCTGTTTAATTGTGTGGCACTTACTTTGAAAGTAGCTGTTCTACCTCAGAAACTTTGTTTTTGTGGCTGCCACGAACTCGGTTGAATTGGTTGAGACTCGATGAGATATTCATTGAAAAACTGGAGCCAAATGTTCTGTGGGATGTCCCTCAGAAACAAAGTTTTTGCAAGTTAATAAACCTTTTCCATGTTTTTATGATAGAACCAATTAGGAAATGACATTTATAACCTAGGAACAAAAATTGTGTTGCACAGTAATAGTCCCCATAAGTGTGTTTGTCCTGAAGCCAAATCTCAGTGGATATCAGGGGCCCATTGTAATTTGAATGGCAACATAGTCCAAACCTTGAGGAAATCTTGAGATTCCAACTGAACACAAGGAGGAGGTATACCTAAAGTCGGCGGGGGGGGGGGGGGCATTCCAATGTACCGCCGTTGTAAAAGACACTCACTTTATTTTGATGCCACTCATTACATTAAGATGGCAGTGGCATATACAAGAGTGCTACATCAGCTGAAGCTGGGTATAACCGCATTGAAGGTGATGGTCCGTCAAGTGGCAGGGAATACAATGCTTTGAAATCAATAACTAGCTTCTAGAGCAATCCTTGCCAATATAAGCTCATCTAGAATCTTGCTGGAGCTTTGTTTTGGTTCAATACAGCAACACAAATGTCCTCAAGGTATATAAAGAGTTGTAGCACCATTGTTTGTCTCTTAACCATATTGGAAAGGCTTGTGCTTCCCCATCTGTCAGGGGTACTTTGATAGGCCTTCATGGCAGGGGGTTGCACAAGATGGGGCATATGGTCTTTTCAAAATCTATTGTTTTATTATTCTACTAGCTGTACCCACCACACATTGCTGTGGCCAGTCTTCCCTCCCTCTTTCTCTTCTTTCTTTCTCTCCTTCATTCCCTCCCTCTTTCCTTCCTTCTTTCTTTCTTTCTTTCTCTCCTTCCTTCCTTCCTTCTCTTCCTCTTCCCTTCCTTCCTCCCTTTTCTTTCCCTTCCTCTTTCTCCCCTTTCTCCCTTCACTACCTATTCTTGGACTGCAACTCCCAGCAGTCCTCCTGATCAATCTATCTACCTACCTACCTCTATCTGATCTATCTATTTTATCTGTCTGGAGGATTGCTGGGAATTGCAGTCCAGGTATAGGAAATTGGAGATATGCAGGGATTGGGATGCTCTCAAAGAAATCAAAGGAGAAGAAAACTTGCATCTTGGAAGCAGTACATTTGGATCATCCTCCTCTCCTAAAAGGCCTGGTCTAGGGGATGCTGGGAGCTGTAGTCTGGAAGAGAGTGTAGATGTGCTATTGTGTGTTTTTTTGCCAGGGGGAGTTTTTGCGCATTCGCTGTAGCATCTTTTTGCTTTTTTGTCCTTTTAAGTCCCTTCCACTGTGTTTTTCAGTTTTTTTAATGAGTGATGGTCACTCGTTGGCCTGATGGGTGTATTGTGTCCAAATTTGGTGTCAATTTGTCCAGTGGTTCTTGAGTTCTGTTAATCCCACAAACAAACATTACATTTTTATTTATATAGATGACAGCTATGGGCAAACCCAGGCCAGAGGGCCAGATGTGGCCGCTTGGGTTCTTTTCTCAAGTCCTTCTCTCTCTCACCACCCTATCCTTCCTTCCTTCTCTCTTTCCTTCCTTCCTCCTTCCCTCCCTTCCACACTTTCATCCTTCCCTCCCTCTTTCATCCCTCCTTCCCCCCTCTCTTTCTCCTTCCTTCCTTCCTTCCTTCCGTCCTTCCTTCCTTCCTTCCTTCCCTTTTGTCTTTCCTTCCATCTCTCTTTCCTCCCTCCCTCTGTTCCCTTCCACCTTTCCTTTCATCCCTTCCTTCCATCCTTCTCTTTTTCCTTCCTCCTGGGGTATGTTTAGCTGGGAGAAGAGAAGGTAGAGAGGAAACATAACACAGGGCCCATCACTCTCCTCTTTCCGCAGGGACCTGAAGATTTGGTAGTTCCATCAGGCCTTTGAAAACAATTAGTCTCAAGCCCCAGGCCTTTCACTTATAATAATAATAACAGTAATAATAAACTTTATATATACCCCACCACCATCTCCCCCAACAGGGACTCGGGGTGGCTTACATGAGGCCAAGCCCAAGCAACAAAATTACAGCAAAATAAAACCAAAAAACACAAGCAACAAACAACAACATCATAATTACATAAAAACATATGAATACATTAGCAATATAAAATTACAATACACACAATCACAGTGACAGTGGGCGGGCCACATGTGCAGAATAAAATAATTAAAAATACTCGGGTGAGATAAAAGGAGGAGCAGGTTATTTGAAAAGTGGAGCTCATAAAAAACTCCCACTCCCCTGGTCCTCTGTCATTTCGTAGTACTAGACGTGGCCCAGACCTTTTTTATAGTTGTTCAATAGGCCCTGGAAATGGGTAGCCTCAGGCCCCACTATTTTATTTATTTATTTATTTCATATATATATCCCGCCCTTCTCCCCACAAGGGGGACTCAGTGCGGCTTCACATGAGCATCAGAGGATGCTAACAGCATAAATACCATAAAAATTACAATTCACAATAAAATCATTTTAAAACATTGTACAACATCTTCAGTAAAAATTAACAATAAATTAATAGATTAACGTGCCAGTAAAACCAAGCCGAGCCGGGAGAATCCATGTCCCCAAATCCAGATTTCCCTTTCTTATTGCCTCTGGCCTCTAATCGAACGCCTGGCCCCAGAGCCAGGTCTTCAGTTGTCTTCTAAAGGACAGGAGGGAGGTGACCAACCTGATGTCCTTAGGGAGAGAGTTCCACAGACAGGGGCCACTGCCGAGAAGGCCCTGTCTCTCGTCCACACCAACCGCGTTTGCGAGAGTGGTGGGATTGAGAGCAGGGCCTCTCCTGATGATCTTAAGCTTTGTGATGGTTCATAGCAGGAGATACGTTTGGACAGGTAATTTGGCCATTAGTCAGGACCACTCCTTGCACTTTACCCATTTCCCCAGCCCTATGTTATCACTGCACTAGCCTTGGCCCAGCCCTCTCAAACTGTCTAGGCCTACTTTGAAATTTTGGCGTTTGGTAACTTATTTTGCATGATAGGATAGTGTTGGAACTGGTTTTAAATGTATATGTTTGTGTTAATAGTTTTATGTCTACGTTACTTTGCCTATGTGGAAACCGCCCTGAGTCCCTTAGGGGAGATAGAGCAGTATACAAATAAAGTTTTATTATTATTATAAACATAAGAACCATGTTTCAAAATTTGAAAGGGTGTCCCATTGAGGAGGAGAAGGAGGAGGAGGAGGAGGGGGAAAACTGACTTTCTGCTGTTCTAGAGACCAGGACACAAGGGAGCAATGGGTTCAAATGACAGAGAGAGAGAGAGATTCGACTGAAAAGATTAGGAAGAAATTCCTAAGAGTAAGAGCTGTTGGAGAGTGGCATAGGCTGTCTGAGAGTGTGGTGGAGTCTCATTCTCTGGAGGCTTTTCTGCAGAGGTTATCTATCAGGAGTGCTTTGGTTGTGCCTTCCTGCATGGCAGGGGGTTGGACTGGATGGCCTTTGGGGATCGCTTCCAGCTCTAGGATTCTATATCAGGTGTAGGCAATACAGGGTCTGATGGATACACTTTTTCTCTCCCGCCCACCATCTCATCCTGACCAAGGCCAACTCTTTTAGGATCCAAACGTTTTCCCTCCTCCTTTCACTTTCTGCCTCCAAAAGAGAAGAGGAAGGGGAGGTAAGGGTAGGGAGGGGACTTGGGGAGAACCTCCTCTCTCCTGGGCCACCCACCCTACTTTGGCCTGCCATGTGGCCCCCAAGTTTGTCCATGCCTGTTCTATTATCTCTATTCAGGCTTTAAGTATGACCAGTAATAATAATGCTAAAGGTATATCTGAGCATTCTTTCTTCCTCTCTTCCCTGGCAAAGTGCACTGTACTTTCATATAACAACAAGCAGCAGTCAGTTTGTATTGCATTAGGAACTGGTCACAAGTATGGTCCAGCAGTTGTAAACAAAAGTATACAAATATGGTTCATCTTTTGGATACGCATAAACAAAAATAAAGGGCTGCTGTAAGTCTTTCGGGCTGTATGGCCATGTTACAGAAGCATTCTCTCCTGACATTTTGCCTGCATCTGTGGCAGGCATCCTCAGAGCTTGTGAGGTCTGTAGATACCTGCCATAGCTGCAGGCGAAACATCAGGAGAGAATGCTTCTTGAACATAGCCATACAGCCCGAAAGACTTACAGCAACCTAGTGAATCTGGCCATGAAAGCTTTGGACAATACAAAAAGAAAAGGGATTCCTACCCTTCAAGAATCACATAATTCATTTTAGAGGGTGTTTTATCTTAAGCAAACACATTAACAGAGGGAGGGAAACAATGGTAGAGAGTACATGGTTTTGTATGTACATTCCTAGGTTTAGTCCCTGGTATCTCTATTTAGGACTGAAGAGACTCCTTCCTGCACCCCTGGATACTGAGACTTCCAGTCAATGTTGACCATAGTGTCTCAAGGAAAATTCCCATGGCCAGAAATACTAAAAGATGAAGGAGTTCGTCATAGGTGGGAGTTTCTGAAAAGTGAGATATTGGAGGCACAATTTCCAGCAGTTCCAATGAGGAGGAAAAACAGGAGGGATCTACAGATGGGTGTCTCAAAGAACTTTCAACTGAGCTAAGATTTAATGTAGAAGACAGGGAGAAATCACAAAATGCCAGAAATAAAAAAAAATAGTCAGACAGTCCGAAAAGCCACAGCGCAGAAGGAGCTCACGCTTATTAGGAAGATTAAAAACAATAAAACCAGCTTTTTGGGTTATGTTCGTAGCAGAAGGAAAAACAAGGAAATGGTAGGGCTGCTGCATACAGGTGATAGTGAAATGCTAACAAGGGGACAGAGGAACGACAAAACTGCTCAACGCTTTCATTGCATTAGACTTCTCCCAAAAGGTAAATAGTGTTCAACTTGGGTGTAATGGAACAGATGAGGCAATAGGGGAAATGCAGCACAAAACAGATAAAGAAGCAGCACAGGAATACCTGGCTACTGTGAAAAAATTCAGGTACCCAGGGCCAGGTGAATTACATTCAAGAGTGTTAAAAGAACCAGCAGAAGTAATTTTAATACCATTGGGATATTAAACATAATAATAATGATAATAATAACAACAACACTTTATTTATATTCCGGCTTTCTCCTCAAGGAGACTCAAAGCGGATTACAGTATATAAGCAGACATAGGCAAACATTCAGTGCTTTATTACAATGACATACAAAGAGACAAACAGACAAAGGCAAAGGCTTCTCCTTACATTTCCGGCTCTGGAGGTGGTGCTCATCTCCGGCTCTAGGGGAAGTGCTCTTCTCCATTTCCAAGTTGAGGAGCCTGCATTCGTAGACACCTCCTGATCATGTGGCTGCATGGAGTGTCTTTTTGTCTTTTCCCGCTGAAGCCGTATCTATTGATTTGCATGTTTTCAAACTGCTAGGTTGGCAGAGCTAGTACTAACAACTGGAGCTCATCCCATCCCCCGATTTCAAACTGCCAACCTTCAGGTTAGCAGTTCAGCAGCACAAGGGTTTAACCCATTGTGCCTCCACGGCTCCCTTGAAATGTAATTGAAATGTAATTGAAATCTAGTTATTAGATTTTGAGACCTACTTCTGTGATGCCTATTTCTGCCACATTTCCCATTTTGTATTTCATAGAATTGTAGAGTTGGAAGAGACCTCATGGGCCGTCCAGTCCAACCCCCTGCCAAGAAACAGGAAAATTGCATTCAAAGCACCCCCAACAGATGGCCATCCAGCCTCTGTTTAAAAGCCTCCAAAGAAGGAGCTTTCACCACACTCTGGGGCAGAGAGTTCCACTGCTGAACATCTCTCACAGTCAGGAAGTTCTTCCTAATTTTCAGATAATGAACATTGATAATGTTTCTTCCTATAATTGATCAGGCTACATCTCCATAAATTCTGGAAGGCTTGCCTTGAGATATATTTCCCATGCTATCAAAGTCCAGGAATGATAGCCAGGAGAGCATTTGGTTCTATTTGTCTTCCCTTAGGTGTCCAAATGCGAAGGGAGGTAATAAGCACTTCTCACCAAACAAACAAGATTAGCTTATGGCTCATTTCCTTGAATTAAAAAATACGGACAGGTGGTGTCTACAATTGACGTAAGGTGATTTTGAGGTGAGCTTGTAGCTCCTCTGTAAGTCATGTAAAGCAACATAATGTGTAGGATTAATAGCATTACATCTAATAAAGGAGTTGAATTTGACAAAGAAAGACTTAATTCATATATCTAACAGGAGCGCAAGAAAGGGAGAGTAAGGCAGGATAACAACCACTTACCAAGTACACAAAGGGAAACTGATTTATGCCCATGTGCTGCACATGAATATGCCCAGTATTAGTTGCATGGTGTTTGAAGGGACCTGGATTCTGTACTTTTCCTTGTTTTCCCATGAATCCTGATTGCTTGAGATTCTGGCTTGCCTGGAGACAATGCATGTGCATACAAGTTTATGGGGACATAATAGTTTCAAATGGTGGGCAGGTAAATGGCAGTGCTTCAATCAAGCTTTCTCTCTCAATGAGGGAAAGGTCTGTGGGGTGGATTTATTTTTTCCCCCAAGTAATTTTTTATTCAAGAAAAAGACAAAATAGAACAAGCAAACATTACGTAAAACCACACAAAACAAAATATCTACATAGTATCAACTACTACTGAACTACAACTAAGCGATTATTTAAAATAATCAGAGAGAGTGAAACAAAACACACAAACACAGAGAAAGAATGACATGAAAAGAACAAACTTTCCACTCTGTATCTGATGGGTGTTATTCCTTGTTAGTTTACTCCCTTTAAACCATTCATTTTAATTCTACGAACCATCGGATACTGCCGCCTCCATTGAATGTAGTTTTCTAATAATAGTAATTCTATATCTTCTAGGAATAATACACAATATGCAACATTTTGGAAAAACTCCCTGACCGTACCTCAGGTTTATACCACATAACACATAGTAATAGTAATAATAATACATTTTATATTCCGCTCTATCTCCCTGAGGGGACTCAGAGCGGATTACAGTATACACATATGCAGGCAAACATTCAGTGCCTTTTATACAGTGAACAATGACATATAATATACAAACAAAGGCAAAGGTTTTCCTTTCCATCTCCGGCGTCTGCAGGCAATGCTCAACTCTGGCCATGGGGAGGTGCTCTTGTTCCATTTTCCCATGCCAAGGAGCCTGTTGTCCATAGACCCTCCTGGTCGTGTTGCTGGCATGGGCACCTTTTACCTTCCCACCAAGGTGGCACCTATTGATTTACTCACATTAGCATGTTTTTGAACTACTAGGTTGGCAAAAGCTAGGGCTGACAGTGGGAGCTCACCCCACTCCCAAGATTGAAACTGCCAAAGCTTTTAGTCCGCAAGTTCAGCAGCTCAGCAGTATAACCCACTGCGCCACTGGGGGCTCATGTAGTATATATAATATATATTATATTACAGCATTATTAATATTAACCTTGATCCACGTCTTCAAACTTCCAACCTTCTGGTCAGCAGTTTTTCCATAGCTAGCAGTTTAGCCCGCTGTGCTGCTGTGGCCCCCTATTGTACTATCAAAGCTCTTTATAAACACTGTATCTCGGTCATGAGAGAACCCACTGGATGATTTTCTCAGCCACAAAGGATGCCCCCCCCCCCTTCCCCGGCAAAGAAATCTTGCTAAGACAACCCTGCAATAGGTTTGCCTTGAGGTGCCATAAGTTGGATGACTTGAAGGCGCAACAACAAGAATCAGCTGCCATAAAGCAAGTCTGCCTTTGGCTGAATTGCTTTGGTCATTGGTTGAGATGTGGAAAGAGGGAGTAAAAGAAGCAATAGCTTGGTGGAAGCAAGAGCTGGGACTTGGGAAGGTGGGTGAAGGATGGGGGCCAGACAGTGGGAAGCTGTGAAAAAATGGCTATAGAATGTAGCTGGATGTGCATAATACCTGCAGGAAGCTTTCTTTCTACGAAATAAGAGGTCACTTTCATATTTATGAACATACAGTATATTGCTTATTATATTTTCTGTAAGATCACCAAAGTCATTTACCCACTTATCCATGCAGCCCATACTCGCAGTGTCATTTATGACAAAATATACCCTCTCTAGGCACGTTCTAGGTTCTCCAACACATTGTGTTGGAAGTCCTTCATTTCAACAGAGTTCACTATTATCCATGGTTGCCTATATCCACACCATGTCTGGGAAAATATTTTCCATGGATATGAAGGTTGTACTGTACATCATATACATTAAGTGCATTGTAAACTGCCCTGAGTCCCTTTGGGAGTTATAGATAAAGTAGTAGTAGATTTTGTTGTTATTGTTATTTTACTGACACAAAAACACAGTATGTCACAGCAAATGAGATATATATGCTGGATTTCGTATCACAAAATCACAAGTCGAACACTTCCCAAGCGTCTAGGACTGTGTGATGTATTTTCGAACGTTATTGTTATTGTTATTGTTATTGTTATTATTATTATTATTATTATTATTATTATTATTGTATTATCCTGAAAGATAACTAAAAGATGGATGTTGTGTTTAACTTGCAGCCAACTACAGTGAACTGTATCACTGGTCAGTAGAGCATTATCCTGATTTTTGGGCCGAATTCTGGAAGTTCAGCGGGATTGTCTTCTCTCACCTATATGATGAGGTAAAACATTGTGGATATTGCAACCTTTGGTTATTTTTCCAAGTTGCTTTAAATCAACATATTCCCTATGTTACAAAATGAATGCATAGTGGAATTGTTTCTTCTAATGAGTTTGGAAACATGTGGATCTCTTGACCGCAGATATGACTTATATCTTTATATAGATATTGATTACATTTATACATTCTCCTACAACTGGTAACATGCTAGAGTAATTTTCCTCTCAGTTTATAATAGTCTTTGCCCTCAAGCATAATCTAGAAAGATGTGGCACAAGAGGAAAAGTGGATGGGGAAAGTGAAAAAGATAATGAGAGCAATCTGCCATCAGTTTTTAATGTTCTTCAACCTGATGGAATGGATACAGGATGGTAGTTGGGGAGATGCCCCTTTTAACTGGCTTCTTAGGAGGGCTGATGGTGGCCTTGCTTTACTTTTCTCTTGCCCAGCCTCACAGATCATAGTGTCAAACAACCTAGTGATTTGGCAAAGAAAGGAGCTCTCGGCTAAATATTTGAAGTACAGTGTTCCCTCACTTATCGCGGGTGTTACGTTCCAGGACCACCCGCAATAAGTGAAAATCAGTGAAGTAGGGACGCTCCTCTTTCCCCCTCCCCTCCTCCTTCCCCACTTGCTTAGGGAAGGAAGGAAAGGAAGCAAGCCCTCCTCCTCCTCCTTTTCTCCTTCCTCCTTCCCCGCTCATTTGGGGAAGGAAGTAAGGAAGTAAGGAAAGGAAGCAAGCCCTCCTCCTCTTTTCCTTCTCCTCCTTCTCCACTCACTCAGGGAAGGAAGGAAGGAAAGGAAGCAAGCCTTCCTCCTCCTTTTCCTCCTCCTTCCCTGCTCGCTCGGGGAAGGAAGGAAAGGAAGCAAGCCTCCTCCTCCTCCTTTCCCCCCTCCTCCTTCCCCACTCACTCAGGAAAGGAAGGAAGGAAGGAAGGAAAGGAAGCAAGCAAGCCTTCCTCCTCCTTTTCCTCCTCCTTCCCCGCATGCTCGGGGAAGGAAGGAAAGGAAGCAAGCTCTCCTCCTCCTTTCTCCCCTCCTCCTTCCCTGCAAAACAGCGAGTCTGCAGAAAGCAAACCGCGAAGTAGTGAGGGAACACTGTACCTCCAGTAAAATGTGTTGTCAGTATTCTATTTGGGGGTATTCTCACTGTAAACCACCAACA
Source organism: Anolis sagrei (assembly GCF_037176765.1). Taxonomy (NCBI): domain Eukaryota; kingdom Metazoa; phylum Chordata; class Lepidosauria; order Squamata; family Anolidae; genus Anolis; species Anolis sagrei. Next base: position 40,569,762 of record NC_090034.1, on the reverse strand, counting down.
CTGTCCATACCAAATGGCAAGGTGTTCTTGTGTGAACAGGGGCTTAAGGAGAGCCAATGTTCTATGGCCTACCTCAATTCCCAAACATGCATAATCCAGTCAGCCTGACATGAATGCCAGGAAAGATTCTAGAACGGATCTTTAAAGATACAGTCTTTAATCACTTAGAAAGGAATGCTGTAATTGCAAAAAGTCAACATGGTTTTCTCAGAAAGAAGTCATCCCAGACTAATCTTACAACTTTTTTTTGATAGAGTTACAAGCTTGGTAGATGCAGGGAATGCTGTGGATGTAGCACATCTTCATTTCAGCAAGGCCTCTGACAAACACCCCCGTGATATTCTCACAAAAGAAGGTAGTAAAATGTGCATTAGACAATTCTACTGGCAGATTTGTAATTGGTTGATTGACTGATTCCAAAGCTCACCAGCCACTCTTCGTCCTGGACAGAAAGGACTGTTGGGGTGCCACTGGGTGCTATTTGACATTCTTGGCAATTACTTGGGCAGTGGAATAGAAAGCATTCTTATCAAATTTGTAGATGACACAACATTGGGAGGGAGCACTCCTATCCCAAAAGACAGGGTCAGGATCCAAAATGACCTTAACAGATTAGAGAGCTGGGTCAAAACTAACAAATTGAATTGCAGTAGGGAGAAATGTATGGTGCTACACTTAGGGAGAAAAAAAATGAAATGGACGGATATAGGATTGGTGAGTGGTCTGAGAGTAGTACATGCAAATGGGATGTAGAGGTCTGAGTAAGCCATAGGCTGAACATGAGTGAGTAGTATGATGAGGCAGTTAACAAAGCCAATGTTATATCCAGGCTAGCTCTAGTTCAGAAAATAAGCTCTCAAAAGTTTAGAAGCTTTATTCAGAAAGTAGAGTAGATCTCAGCATGCCGTATTTAGGACTGAAGGCCCAGCAGCTGTACAATACAATCAGTCCTCCACTTTTGCAGATTTCACACTCACTGTTTTTATTATTTGTGGATATGAAACATTGCCACCTTCCGAAGTTGGGGCCGCCACCTGAGCATTCACATGGAATCCCCATCTTTGGAAAGTGAGCAAGGAATGTGTTTGGGAGACATATGCTGTGAGTCTCTGTTCCACCTGGTATCTCCTTTCCTTTGCTCAGGTCAAACAGACTCGTGGTAGATAAGTTAGAGAAGGAACTGGCCATGTGATGTGGATTCAGCTCCTCTTCTTGTGTTCCATGTATCTCTGATCCTTCTAGACAAAGGAAGAGGAGTAGTGAGGGCAACAGAAACACATGGCAACCCCATCCTCAGAAAGCGAATGAGGCATGCGTTTGGGAGACACTCATGCCAGGAGTCTGTTCCACTTGGTATCCCCTTTCCTTTGCCCAGGTGAAACAGAGACTCATGGCAGGTAAGTTAGAGGAGGAACTGGTCATGTGCTGTGGATTCAGCTCCTCTTCTTGTATCCCTCCTAGACAAAGGAAAGAGGAGTAGTGGGGGGAACAGGAACAAATGACAACCCCATCCTCAGCAAGTTAATGAGGCACGTGTGCCGTGAGTCTCTGTTCCACTTGGTATCCCCTTTTCTTTGCCCAGATGGAACAAAGACTCATGGCAGGTAAGTTAGAGGCGGAACTGGCCATGTGCTGTGGATTCAGCTCCTCTTCTTGTGTTCCTCTCAGACAAAGAAAGAGGACTAGTGGGGGGAATAGGAACACACAGCACAGAGAATGGTGAGGAGGACTTGATTCCACCAGGTATGTGATGAAGCAGGCAGGACAGGTTCCTCTCCTTTGTCCTGTTTGTCACATGTCTCCATTCTGCCTGGTATCTCATTTGATTTCATGGGCAAACCAGAAGCGTATGGTACACAGGCAAGAGGAGGAGTCGGCCCCGTGCTGCTGTACTTACACTATGAATTCTCCTCTTCTTACTGAATTCTGTGAATCTATTCTACATAAGCAAGTGAAGAGGAGTATTGGGGGATAGGAACACATGGCGTATAGGAAGAGGAGGAGGAAGCAGGTCCGCCAGCTAAGTGATAGTGTGAACGTGGGCAAGATTAGTTCCTCCTCTTTCTCCTGTTTGCTGCAAGTGTCTATTCCATCAGTATCTCGCTTCCTTTCCTAGATGCCCTTTCAGATAGGCCCTATATCTCAGGATCTGGTTCCAGGTTTTCTGTTTATCCCAGATTATCTGACAGTGGGGACTCATATAATCCAGTTTAATGCAGAAAACCTGGGATCAGATCCTGGTGCAGGGCCTGTGTGGAATGGCCCTAGGCTAAATAGAGACTTGTGACACACAGGTAAGAAAAGGTGGTCTGCATCGCTTCACTTACTCTGCAGATCCAGTTCCTCTTCTTGTGTCCTATGAATCTCTCTGTTTCACCCGAACAATGGAAGAAGAATACTGGGGAGAACAGGAAGACACGGGACATAGGAAAAAGAGGAGGATCTAGATCCACCATGGAACCAGTTCCCTATCTCCACCCCCACCCTCCCTGGAGATATTCATGGTTTTTCTACTCTTGCAAGGGAGCTGCTCCCCTAACCTGGATGAAAATGGAGGAATGTCTGGATACCCGTATTTACTTGAGTCTAATGCACCATCAGATCTAATCCACACCTCGATTTTCAAAACTCTGAAACCCCCCAAAAAGTATTTGCCATGTTACACAAATCTAATGCACACCCTAATTTTGGGAAGGTAATTTAGTCAAAGAAGGTGAGCATTAGATTTGAGTAAATACAGTATTTATAGGCACGCAATTCAGTTTTTAGATGGAATACAGTGTTCCCTCACTTATTGCTAGTGTTACGTTCCAGGACTGCCCGCAAAAAGTGAAAATTCACGAAGTAGTGACACACTCTCTCTCTCTATATATATATATATCAATATCACATTCTGAGGGTGAGGCAGAAGCGAGGAGAGATTTAAAGGCACCACACACCATTTTTTTTGCTAGCTATAAGGAAGGGGCTATAAGGCCGTGATTTACATACTGCTTTGTATCTTCTCTCTCTCTCTTTTTTATGATTGGCTGCCTCTCTCCTGATGGGGAGGGTGAAACCCCCTTCCACACTCCATCGTTGTCAGGAGGCAAAAACCCGCAAAACAACAAGTCTGCGAAAAGCGAACGCGAAGTAGTGAGAGAACACTGTAGCCCCATTCATCAACTAATAGAAACATTCACTTTAGTTATCCCTCATCCCCTTTTATACTCTTTCTGTCACAAGAATGACCTTGGCAGCTTCTATCTGTTAGTTTCCACTCATAGCATATCTGGCCATAACTCTAGAGCGCACAATAAACAATTCCAGGCTGATGAGAGAATGTGAGGTACCCCATTAAACAGAAGCATAGGTAAAATAATGACAAGGTCCATCATTCACTATACAATGATATAAGGCACATGTTAAAAGCAAATGTATGGCAGGACCTATGGTCTTGAAGGCCAGTGAGAGTCTAGGCTGCATCAATAGGTGTCTTAATATCTAGATTGAGGGAAGTCCTAGTCCCACTCTATTCTGCTTTGGTCATCTGGAACAACATTGTGTCCAGTTCTGGGCAAAGCAATTCATGGAGGATATAGAAAAGCTGGAATATGTCTTTCAAATATATGATTCCTGTTGTGAATCGAGACTAGTGCCAACCTCATGTGGCCCCAGAGCCAAGGGTTGCTTTCTGCAGTTATTATGACTGGATATGGGGCTGTGGAGGGGTTATACCTCTGTAGGGAGTCCATAGGAAACATGCCTCGTATTCAGAAAGATTTTGTTTTGTCCTGGGAATTGGAAATACCTCTGATACCAAACCATGTTGTTGCTCCAGGCCAAAGAGCAGATGGTATCTTCCACTCACCCAAGTCAGTCAATAGACTTAGTTCATGTGGCAGAAAATCCCACAAGCATCTTTCCTCATCCTTCATTGCAAAAATAATAAGATAAAAGAATACACTAATGAGGTAAACAACAGCATGCTGCCACTTCATGACATGTAAATCCTACCCATTGAGACATCTGGCTCTGACTTCTGCATGAATAGCTAGACTGATGGCTTGAGATCAAAAGAAGGTGGAAGGCAGTCGATTACAGAGCTGTCATCTTGCAATAGGTTGCGTGAACTGCTTTATGATTCCAAAGCTCTTTTCTCCTGTTTGGTATTCTTCCATCAGGTGGTGGATCCATCTAAAGGCATTGCAGATGTTCCTGAGTGGTTTAAAGGCAGCCGGTTGAACTATGCAGAGAACCTCTTGAAGCACAAAGAGAATGATAAAATTGCCCTCTATGCGGCACGTGAGTAGCACCTGCAAATGTTATTACACTGGCAGCTATATTTGAATGAGGTCTGCTAATGCACCATTACTCAAAACCTTGATGCTTAGGTGTGTTTTTCTCTTCTGGACTAAATACAAGTCAACTTCCAGAATCATGGCCAAAACCTCCTTTCACAACCTTTATTTTAGTAGTCAGTAATAGTACTGTGCTTTCTGAACAATAGGACTGCCACAGTGATCCCTTTCGGTTCTCCAGACATTTCAGATGTCAACTTTCAAGAGACCAAGGCAATATTGTCAGTGGTTGGGGGTTATGGACATCAAAATCTAAAACTTCTGGAAGGCCAAAGATTGAGAACATCTGATTTGGTGAATCCCAATATACCCTTATATGTTTGTATGATGTCAAATGCCCATATTTAATGCGATGATGATGTGATCCCCCCCCTCCCCCGGTGCCTCAGTGCACTGGGAGCGGCACTGCTAATGCAGCTTTTTTTGAACGCAGGTGTTGGGTTTGTACCTTCACCCCTCTTTGTTTGTCACCACTTTGTGAAATGAGTCCCTGAAAATCAACCTCTGCAAAAGCAAGATTGCTGAGTTACTGCGTATTTCCGTTAAATGTTCTGACAGCTGAATCTCGCTACTTGGTGGTTCTTTAGTTGTGACTGTAAGGGTGTTGTTGAGCTTTGTCGGCGCTAAGTGATTACCATCAATTCCCAAACCAGTTTGGAAATGTCCCAGTTAATCTTTTGTTAAACCTGCTCTCCCCTCCTTCGGGGCTTTCCTCCACTTGCTGAAGAAACCAGTAGACATGCTTGCGGAACCCTGAGTTCTGCCTCTCTTGCAGCCATGCCTTCCAGCTTCTCTTAGACAGATACCGGGTTTCAATGAATCCGTTGTCTTAATATAGACTGGCAGGTTAACCCAGAAAACATACCCATTCTTTTCCATAAACACTACTCTACATCAAGACCTAAGAAAGAATGGGCTCCCAAATTGCCTTTTGTAACTGTCACCTGTAATTTTACCAACCACTGTAGGTTGTTAAAGTGGCCTCCCCCATAATTTACAGTTCAGATGTGTTGTTGTTGTTATGTTTATTTTTACTCCACTGAGGAGCCCCCGGTGGCACAGCAGGTTAAACCACTGAGCTGCTAAACTTGCCGCAAGGCTAGCAGTTCGAATCCAGGGAGCGGGGTGAGCTCCCACTGTTAGCCCCAGGTCCTGCCAACCTAGCAGTTTGAAAACATGCAGATGTGAGTAGATCAATAGCTACTCCTCCAGCGGGAAAGTAATGGCACTCTGTGCAGTCATGCTGGCCACATGACCTGGGAGGCATCTACGAACAGTGCCGGCTCTTTGACTTAGAAATGGAGATGAGCATCCCCCACCCCCCCCAGAGTCGGACGCAACTAGACTTAAATGTCAAGGGAAAATTTTACCTGTTATACCTTGCTTTATCTCTCCAAAGGGGACTCAGACGGCTTGACATAAAAGGATTGGTGTCCAATTTAAAATATACAAACATTAAAACAGAATTAAACACAAATAGCATTAAAATTTTCAGATATAAACCATCAAAACATATTCAAAGTTAAAAATTGTAGCATCCCCTGGCTAGATCTTAAACACCTTCATCTTTACATGCCTGTTTAAATAAAAAGGTTTTAGCCTGCCACCAGAAGGACAGCAGGGAGGGGGCCGTTCTGGCTTCTCTGGGCAAGGAATACCAGAGTCAAGGGGAAGTCACCAAGAAGGAAGGCCTGCTCTCTCATTCCCTTCAACCAAACTTGAGATGGAGGTGGGAGCGAGAGAAGGACCTCTCCTGAAGATCTCAGGGCCTGGGCAGGTTTGTACAAGGAGATGCGGTCAGCCAAATAACCTGGTCCTGATCTGTCTAGGGCAGTGTTTCTCAACCTTCCTAATGCCACGACCTCTTAATAGAGTTCTTCATGTTGTGTTGACCCCCAACCATAAAATTATTTCCGTTGCTACTTCATAACTGTAATGTTGCTATTGTTATGAATCTCAATGTAAATATGAAGGATGTATTTTTATTCACTGGACCAAATTTGGCACAAATACCCGATACACCCAAGTTTGAATACTGGTAGGGTTGGGGAAGGATTGATTTTGTCATTTGGGAGTTGTAGTTGCTGGGATTTATAGTTCAGCTACAATCAAAGAGCATTCTGAAACCCACCAATGATGGAATTGAACCAAATTTGGCACAAAGAATTCCTATGACCAACAAAAAATACTGGAAGGGTTTGGTGGGCATTGAGCTTGAGTTTTGGAGTTCTCCTAATGATCAAATGCTTTATATCAGGGTTAGGGCCTCTGAATATTCTCGATCTTTGGCTCCCAGAAACCTCAGCTAGCAGGGATGATGATAGTTGTAAGTCTTAAAAAAGACCCCATTACCTGTACTGGCAACTGGCTGTTTTGCTTAGCCCCAATGGGAGTTGTACACCAATGGGATGAGAGTTATAGACCAAAACATCTGGAAGGACCAAGGCAGAGAAAGGCTTGCATTAGCAACCAGAATTTCCTGGGATGTGGTAAGGAGCTATCATCCCTAGTTCTCTGAATAAAGAGGTGTGGTTCTCTTCTTCCTCTTTGCAGATTATATATATGTGTGTGTGTGTAAAGCAGTGCTTTTCACACAATAACATCATGCAGAAACTTACTGAAAGCATGGGGTGCAGACCCAAAGTTAATAAGAACGTCAGCCCTGGCCTTGTTTGACTCAACTGCTGAGTATGCCTGCCCTGTTTGGCACAAGTCTGTCCATGCAAAGCAGGTGAATATAAGACATGTAGAATAATCACAGGATGTCTCAAAGCTACACCTATTGATAGACTCTACATGCAAGCTGGCATTGCCCCCCCCCCCCCCCCCAAGATATGCAACGGGAAGTTGCTGCCAGTTGCAAGAGAAATCAGGTTGAACCCTGTGAAAGCCACCCGCTGCATGGCTACCAGCCTCCTCCCAGTAGACTCAAATCAAGGAAAACCTTCATGAGAACCACCACTCCTCTTAATGTTCCTCCAGTAACAGAAAGAGCATCCCTCTGGGCAGCTAAACCAGGCAATTCCAACTGGATGGCTTTCCATGAGGGTCTTCCTCCAGGGGCAAACCAAGAATGGGCAGTGTGGAAGTTCCTGAACAGACTCAGAAGTGGAGTGGGCAAAATGGCAAAATGGCCCTTCCTAGAAGAATCCTCCACCTTGTTCAACTGTGGAGCAGAGCAAACAACTTCACATCTGTATACTTGCCTACAGTGCCTTGCCTCATGCACAGAAGAAGAATTGGTTAAAGCTACAGACAATGTGGTTGCTGTTGCTCGTTTTTTGGTCTAAAATTATTTAGCTGCTTGTGCTTCCTTTATCAGTTTTATACTTATTTATGCAATGCTTTTGACACAATTTTTTTTAAAAAAACCACTTATAGTCCACTTTACAGAAAAAAAAATGCTCTCTGAGTGGCTTATATATATTATTTATTTACAGTATTTATATTTTGCCCTTCTCACCCCACAGGGGACTCGGGGAGGATTACAATGTACACATATATGGCAAACATTCAATGCCAAAGACACACAACAGATATAGACAGACAGTCAGAGGCTATTTAACTTTTTTTGGCCACCAGGGGAGCTGTCGCTTTCATTGTCCATCTGCAACACTGATGAAATACTTTCCGCATTCCCCGCATGCTTTTTGCTGGAGTGCTTTGCTGGAGTCTTTTTTAATGGCCTCGTAAATTAGTTAAATTAGCTTCCCCACACATAGGTGGTACTTAATTTTCCTACTTGACAGATGTAACTGTCTTTTGGGTTGCAAAGGTCGACAACAAGTTACACAATTGGTCAGATGCTCGCTCCGACCTGGGCTGGCTTCGAACTCATGACCTTTTGGTCAGTAGTGATCTTAATGCAGCTGACCCTCAGCCAGCTGTGCCAAAGTCCCGGTGCAATATCAATTTAAAAAAAGACACAACACAAATGGAAAAGGAGGTGTGGAGGGAAAAGAGAAAGAAAACGCAAGCACAAATTCTTAATCTCAGTATCCTCTGCCTGGAACAATAGCTGTTGGATGACAATGAGGTGAGGCCTCATTGAGTAGGGTTGCCAGGATGGCTGATGGTGGACCTGGTTACCTAGTGACTCCTCCTTCACTTCAATGCTGCATCAGATTGCAGTGTGGGATCATAATCCTGGGAGTGCAGAGCAATACAGCCTTGCAGGACTTGTTGTACAGAGTTCTTTTGGAGTGTGGGTTGGGAAGCAAAGGGAGCTGTTTTCTCATGGGGCTGGGTTTGTACACCATTTGGGTTGTGTCATCTCAGGTTACCACATTTCCCCACAAGTGCTCTGGGCTGCCAGATGTATAGCTCCCCTGATGGGTGTGTATGATGCGGGGGTTTATGACTAAACATTGTCATTCCCTGTCCTCCTCTCCGCCTGCCTTTCTTGGTTCTTTATTTGTCTTAAGGAGATTAAGTCCTAAGTCAGTATGGGATTTTTATAGCTCTTGGTTCAATGTCAGAACAGAGCTTAAGGAGTCTGGCAGCAAGGAAAAGTGGTGTGGGTTCTTGCCAAGCTCTCAAGAGTGTCTTGGAAGGTTAGGAACCTGGGCAGCGCTCTCCATCCTGTTCTTCAAATGTTGAGCAACTCAGGTTTTACAACAGGGCTGGGGACCCTACAACTCCCATTAACCTCATCCAACAATAGATTGTTGGGGTAGTAATCCCAAAAAGTTTGAAGGACCAAGACTTCCCAACTTGCATTTTATAGTATGCCCAGTGGTTGACTTTTGAAACCTTGCAGTTTGCAATACATGCCTGTGCTAGTATTCTAGAGCAGTGTTTTTCAACCTGGGGGCTGGGACCCCTGGGGGGGGGGGTGTCGCAAGGGGGGTTTCAGAGGGATCGCCAAAGACTATCAGAAAATACATATTTCTGATGGTCTTAGGAACCCCTTTGACAGAGAATGCTGAAGATCTCTCCACCTGTCCTCTTCGTTTTTGGTGTTGGTGAACTACAATTCCCAGAATTCAAAAACAGACCCTCCCCCTCAACCTCATCAGTATTCAATGTTGGCCATGTAGTAGTGTGCCAAATTTGGTGCAGATCCATTGTGAACTGGGTTCAGAGTGTTCTTTGATTGTAGCTTGACTATAAATCCCAGCAACTCCCAAATGTCAAGGTCCATTTCCCCCAAACTCCACCAGTGTTCACATCTGGGCATATTTAGTATTCATGCCAAGTTTGGTCTAGATCCATCATTGTTTGAGTTTAGTGCTCTCTGGAGGTAGGTGAACTACAACTCCAAAACTCAAGGTCAATGCCTACTGAATCTTTCCAGTATTTTCTCTTGGTCATGGGAGTTGTGTGTGCCAAGTTTGGTTCAATTTCATCATTGGTGGAGTTCAGAATGCTCTTTGATTGTAGGTGAACTATAAATCCCAGCAACTACAACTCCCAAATGACAAAATCAATCCCCCAACAACCTCACCAAATTTGGGCATATTGGGTATTTGTGCCAAATTTGGTCCAGTGAATGAAAATATATCCTGCATATCAGATAATTTACATTACGGTTCATAACAGTAGCAAAATTACAGTTATGAAGTAGCAACAAAAATAATTTTATGGTTGGGGGTCACCGCAACACGAGGAACTGTATTAAGGGGTCGTGGTATTAGGAAGGTTGAGTAACACTGTTCTAGAGTCAGGGAGAAAGATTCTCCTGATCCATCTCTTAATAGAGCCCAGTTCACAATTCTCTTCAGGCGTAGAGACAGAAATATGCATTTCTTAGTGCCAGTGATTGAGTTGTTGCACATAATTTATGTCGAAAGTGTCCTGCAGACTGTTAATGTCTCTTATAGGTATTTTTATTTGCATAAACCATGGGAAATGGTTGTTCTTCTGGTTGCGGAGCCGAGTTCCTTGTTGTTCGACTCTGTTGCCATCTTTCCTTACTATGGAAAGAATGATGCTGCTCATAAGACACAATTTTGAAATCAAGGATGTCTTGGTTTTAATGACTGAACAACAGCTTTCATATTTACTTGGGGGTGTGTGCATGTTATTCATTAGATCTGCCTTCTCTAACTTGAAGGCTGATCTTGTGTTCAAAGGCAACTCCCCTCATGCCCAGTGGCCATGCTTGTTGGGGTGATGAGAGTGGTAGCCTAGCATCCCTAGAGGGAGGAGGAATGTTTTGCCTTCCATTCCCAGCATTTCTCACCACTGGCTACACTGACTTGGGCTGATGGGAGTTGTAGACCAAAACATCTGAAGGGCCACAGATTTCCACAAACTGGAAGTAAGGGAAGACTTCTTTAGATGGATATCCTGCTTTTCTTTTGCCCCCCTTGGCCCATTTGATCTTTTTAGCCATCCTGGTGAGTGAGATTACAATGTCCAGGAGGTTCTATAATTCTATGTTGAACTGGAAGACATATTAGTCATATAACACATAGCTAGTAGTCAGGAATGCTGGGTGTTGCATCGGTAAAAACAATATAAATATATTGTCTGATACTGGAAACTAAGCAGGACCAGCTGTAGTTAATACCTAGGCAGGAGATCTCCACCAGGGCTGTCCAGGAAGTGCTCGAAGCAAATCCTGCTGGAATCTTTGGAGATGCTGAGTTGATAGTATTGAGGAACCTACATAATGTTGTTGAAGGCTTTCATGGCCTGAATGACTGGGTTGCTGTGAGTTTTCTGTGCTGTCTGGCCATGCTCCAGAAGCACTCTCTCCTGACATTTCACCCACATCTATGGCAGGCATCCCCAGAGGTTGTGAAGTCTGTTGGAAACTAGGCAAGTGAGGTTTGTATATCTCTGGAATAATGTCCAGGATGGGAGAAAGAACGTTTGTCTGCTTGAGGCAAGCGTGAATGTTGTAGTTGGCCACCTTGATTAGCATGGAATGGCCTTGTAGCTTCAAAGCCTGGCTTCTTACTGCCTGGGGGAATCCTCTGTTGGGAGGTGATTGGCTGGCCCTGATTGTTTCATGTCTGGATTTCCCCTCTTTTCTGAGTGTTGTTCTTTATTTACTGTCCTGATTTTAGAGGGTTTTTTAAAAAAAATATATACTGAGAGACAGATTTTGTTCATTTTCATGGTTTCCTCCTTTCTGTTGAAATTGTCCACATGCTTGTGGATTTCAATGGCTTCTCTGTGTATTCTGACATGGTGGTTGCTAGAGTGGTCCAGCATTTCTGTGTTCTCAGATAATATGCTGTGTCCAGGTTGGTTCTTCAGGTGCTCTGCTATGGCTGACTTCTCTGGTTGGATTAGTCTGCAGTGCTGTTCATGTTCCTTGATCCGTGTCTGGGCAATGCTGCTGTGTTTGGTGGTCCCTGTGTAGACTTGTCCACAGCTGCATGGTATGCGGTAGACTCCTGCAGGAGTGAGAGGATCCCTTTTGTCCTTTGCTGAACATATGATTTGTTGGATCTTCTTAGTGAGTCAGTAGATAGTTTGTAGGTTGTGTTTGTTCATCAGCTTCCCTATGCGGCCAGTGGTTCCATTGATGTCTGGTAAAAACACTTTTTATCTTGGTGGATCTTTGTCTTTACTCTTGTGGCTTGTTCTTGATCTTGCAGTTCTTCTGATGTCTGTGGTAGAGTCTTCATTGGCCTGTAGAGCCCAATTTTGGTGGTTCAGTTCACCTTGGAGGAGGTGGGCTTTGCAGATTCAGAAAAGCTGCAAGACTGAGAACAAGCCATGAAAGTCAAGACAAACAACCCATGTAACCCTGGGATACATTTTGGAAGAGGTTCAAGTGGTCCCTGGAAGAGTCACTTTTTTTTTGTTTACTTACGCAGGGTTTACCTGACCTGTCCCCCGCCCCCAGTTTCACCTGTGCACAATGTTAGGTTTGAATAAGAAGTCTGCAGAAACATGTTTAACTGCTCTTCTTTTTTTTCTTCATGACGTAGAATCCTGTCCCTATTCTACCCATGTTATTTCTACCCGCTGGTTTCAGAGTTCCTGCAAAAGAAGTAAAGCCCGGGAACAGACATACTTTAACTTAAGACATACTGAGGCTTGTGGGAATTCTTTCCACAAAAGAGCCTTGTTGCCCTCTCTGCAGTCTTCTTCCCTGTCCTTTCTTGCTTCTTTATGTAGTTGTGCGAATGGAACCGATCTCTGTTTAAACCACTTTTTTTTCTCTACAGAGGAAGGAAAGGAAGAAATTGTGAAGGTGACTTTCGAAGAGCTCAGGCAGCGAGTTGCTCTGTACGCCGCCGCCATGAGGAAAATGGGTGTGCGGATAGGAGACCGAGTTGTTGGTGAGTTGGTCTCTCTTTCTTTCTCTCCCTCCACCCGGTTCCTTTGGCTCCCCCCTTTGAGGCAAACATTCACATGAAGGGGGCCATTATGCTTTATGTTTATCTTCAGGTAAAGTGAAGCCTTGACGGTCGCTGCTTTAACAGATCCCAAATTTCCACCTCTAGAGGCAATAAATGGGGCTTGCTTCACTGCTGTGTCCATGCTAATCTAGCACTTTGATAGCAAAAATACAGGTTTTATCATATTGCTTTTGGGTCCATGATTTGTTCGAAATAGGGCTGGTTTGGAAGTGAACCACTAATTTGTTATCTGCACTTCAAAACCTCTGTATTGTTGCTGTTTGAGACATTGAAAGATGTTTAGGAGCTTCGTCTAATGTGCGTATGTAGTGGGTCAAAATGTTTTGCCTCCTGTGTCATAAAAATGTGATGAATGAACCTATAACAGCAGAAGTTGCTCCAGATCATGGCTTGAACTGTTCTCTACACAAAACTACCGTTCAACATAGTCACCATCAGTTTGGACACATTTGCACCATCGTTTAACCCAGGCATCAAAACTATTTTGGAAAAATTCAGGGTTTGGCTTCGTGACCCGTGATTTTAAAGCTGTTTTGACGTCATTCAAGTCATTGAATCGGAAACCATGTAGGTTGCCTTTCAGGGGTCCAAACAGGTAAAAATCAGAAGGGGCCAAATCAGATCAATCATATTCTTCAAGCAATGATGGATTTCCTTAGGTCAGGCATGGGCAAACTTTCCAACTTGGGGGCAGCATGACAGGTTGGAGCGGGGTGGGTGGGCCGGGAGGGAGGGGTTCTCCCCAAGTCCCCTCCCTGCCCTTTCATCCCCTTCCTTTTCTCTTTCGGAGGCAGAAAGTGAAGGAAAGTTGGGAAACGTTTGGCTTCCGAAAGAGTTGGTCATGGTCAGGATGAGATGGTGGATGGGAGAGAAAAAGTGTATCCATTAGATCCTGTTTTGCCTACTCCTGATACATAATCCTAGAATCCAAGAACTGGAAGAGACCCCCAAGGTCCATCCAGTCCAACCCCCTGCCATGCAAGAAGGCAAAATTGACGCATTTCCGATAGACAGCCCCTGCAGAAAAGCCTCTAGAGAAGGAGACTGCACCACACTCCCCAGCAGCCTGTACCACTCTCCAACAGTTCTTACTCTGGAAGTTATTTCTAATCTTTTCAGACAAATCTCTTTCCCTGCCATTTGAACCCATTGCTCCCTTGTACCCTGGTCTCTAGAGCAGCAGAAAGTCAGTTTCCCTCCCCCCACTCCTCAATATGGTGTTGTCTCATTCATCGAAGGCCTGACTCCACAGCCATGTCTTCACCCGTTTCCTAAATGTTAGGATGGATGGGGCGGTTCTGGCCTCCAGAGGGAGAGAGTTCCAAAGTCGCGGGGCCACCACCGAGAAGGCCCTGTCCCTCGTCCCCACCAGGCGCGCTTGCGAGGCCGGTGGGACCGAGAGCAGGGCCTCTCCAGACGATCTTAGTAGCCTTGATGGTACGTAGGGGAGAATACGTTCGGAGAGGTAAACAGGGCCGGAGTCGTTGTAGGTACTGGGATTTATAGTTCACTTGCAATCAATGAGCACTCTGAACTCCATCAAAGATGGAATCGGATCAAACCTGGCACACAGAGCCCCCATGACCAGCAAAAATACTGGAGGTCTTTGGGGGAAATTCACCTTGATTTGGGGGAGTTATAGTTCACCTACATCCAGAGAACATGTGAACCCAGACACTGATGGATCTGGACCAAACTAGGCACACATACCCGATATATTGAAATTTGATTACTGGAGGGTTTTGGGAGGAACTGACCTTCCTTTCTGGGAGTTGTAGTTCACCCACAACCAGAGAAACCCTGACCTCCACCGATTATGGAGCTGGACCAAACTTGTCACACAGAACCCCCATGACTTACTGGAGGGGTTTGAGGGGACTGACTCACCATAGTGGGAGTTGTAGTTTACCCTACAGCCAGAGAGCATGCTGAACACCACCAAAGATGCATCTAGAGCAAACTTGCCCAGCATAACAAACTGATGGAGTTTCTCGGAGTTAACCTGGCATGATTTCACTTGTACATAATCCACAACCTTATGCATTTTGTATAATAAAAAACTGACTTTTTCAACTAATCTGGGCCACGCTGGGTACCTAAGCTAGCAGCAGCAGCAGCAATAATAATAATAATAATAATAATTCTTGCTCTCCTCTCCTTGTGGCTCAAGGCGGGTTACAACATTGCCTTGAGCCACAATCATCTAAAACATTCTACACATACACATATTAAAACATATTTCTACAAAATACATATTATAATACACAGAACAAAGATTAAACAGAAGATGCAACTTTAAAATTTATGAATAAAACTGGCTGGTGAAAATGACAAGATTTTATTAGGAAGCAGACAAAGGCATCAAAGAAAAAAAATGAACCCAACAAGTCTATATATTAAACAATGAGAAAAATCCCCCAGCCTTGTGCCAGTCTGCAGCATCTTCCCAAGATTAGGTTGCAGAGAGGTTTAGCTGGACTGAATTGTAAGGGTTTTTATTGCCATGTCGAATAAATAATCACTCTGTTTTCCTTAGGTGTCTTATCACCCAGATGTGTGAGCAGTAAACATTTGTGCATGATCCATTAGTTAAATCAAAACATGATAGAGAAGCCAAGCGAGTGAACAGCAACCAAATAGCCAAGTGAGTCAAGGGAAGCCAAAACCAACTAATCAGAGGGTATCTTGCTGTACTCCAAGACCACATCCTTCCAATTAATTCTGATCTTTAAAATATCCCATAAAATGGGCCCTTAAGGTCCTTTTGGGGAGATAGAACAATTGTGGCACACCATACCTATCTCATCGATATACAAGGTCTTCTGCAATGTTCCTTTGCAGCAGCGTTTCTCAAACTGGAGGTTGGGACCCTTGGGGGGGGGGGGTCACAAGGGGGTTTGAGAGGGTTCTCCAAAGACCATCGGAAAACACATCTTTCTGATGGTCTTAGGAACTCCTTTGGCAGAGAAGGCTGAAGTACTCTCCGCCTGTCCTTCTCTTTCTTTTTGGAAACAGATGGCAAATCCTCCCACCAAAAGCCCTCCTCCATTGTGATTTGCCGGCCTCTCAGCCAGGGGGAGGGCTGTTTCTGAGCAGGAAGGGGAGAGCAGGCATGCTCAGCGCATGGCAGCATCGTGCACATGTGTGGGCGACGGAGAACGTATGAGGCTGGAGGGAGGCTCATGTTATCGAATCTCTTCAAGGCGGGGGGGGGGGGGGGTTCTGTGTGGGAAGTTTGGCCCAATTCTATTGTTGGTGGGGTTCAGAATGCTCTGATTGTAGGTGAACTATAAATTCCAGCAACTACAAATGTCAAGGTCTATTTTCCCCAAACTCCACCAGTGTTCACATTTGGGCATATGGAATATTTATGCCAAGTTTGGTCGAGATCCATCATTGTTTGAGTCCACAGTACTCTCTGGATGTCGGTGAACTACAACTCCAAAATTCAAGGTCAATGCCCACCAAACCCTTCCAGTATTTTCCGTTGGTCATGGGTGTTCTGTACGCCAAGTTTGGTTCAATTCCACCATTGGTGGAGTTCAGAATGCTCTTTGATTGTAAGTGAACTATAAATCCCAGCAACTACAACTCCCAAATGACAAAATCAATCTCTCCCCTCAACCCCACCAGTATTCAGATTTGGGCGTATCGGGTATTTGTGCCAAATGAAAATACACCCTGCATATCAGATATGTGCATTACAATTAATAACAGTAGCAACATTACAGTTATGAAGTAGCAACAAAAATAATGTTATGGTTGGGGGTCACTGCAACATGAGGAACTGTATTAAGGGGTTGCAGCATTAGGAAGGTTGAGAACCACTGCTCTACAGGGATATTGCTCTAACTGCTGGCCCCAAGGCTGATGTTGGCAGTTGGCCCTTCAAAATACATAGTAGGATGGGCTATCAGAATCCCCCTAAATGACATGCTATGTAGTTAGATGCTACCCCAGAATAAAAGGCCTTTCTCCCCTATGTATAAACTGTATGGAACATTGGTTAACACTATCAAAAGGTGGATATTTTTTCAAGCTTTTTCTGCTGAAAGACCTGGAAAGAGAAGCAGGAGATGTAGGGCAAGGAGCTGTTCTTCAGGGATGTATTCCGGTGGTGCGTGGGGCCAAACAACAGCACACCATATTTCAGCCTTAAACTCTTACTTTCAGTAACCAAGCCTTAGTGGAGTCATTTTACCATTTTATGAATGGGGAGGAACCCATGGAAAAGTTGGGAAACCACAACAAGACAATGAGAATGTTTCCTGTCATGCTCCTAGCTTGAACTAGGTCATCTACCTCCTAATGCTAGGTGGCCTCCTAGGATAAGGTGATGATTGAACGTGGTTCTACTTCCTCCTACGAAGGCAACTCTGGGGAGATTCATTCCCCAAATGTCAAAAGGTTCACTGGAACCTGAAGAGCTTGTGGCTTCCTTTGCCTTGAGGGAATGTTCTTGATAGAAGCCAGAGGCTGCCAGCCTCTTACAGTTCATCCTGACTGAAAATTTTGTAACTTAGCTTGTTTAGGGTTTGAACTTTGAGCTGGAAGAACTGGAAATGTTCCTTTCTCTCGCCTTCTCCCTTTTGAGATAACGTGTGGATTTTTTTGGGATGTGGGTGTGTGCAGCATTCTCCTTTGTGTCACTCACCTTGCCCTTCAGACTGTTCTCAGGAATAATTGGAAGAATGAGAATTGTCACTTAAGCACAGAGCTTGTTTTGAGGCGACAACTTCTAGTATTCCTCGGCCATGCTGGCTGAGGGATGCTGCAAAGTTGTAGTTCAAAAAAGCAACTTTTACAGTACTGTTGAGGCATGGGCGTGATTTTTTTATCATGTCAGAAGTGACTTGAGAAACTGCAAGTCTCTTCTGGTGTGAGAGAATTGGCCGTCTGCAGAGACGTTGCCCAGGGGACGCCCGGATGTGTTATAATCCTGTGGGAAGCTTCTCTCATGTCCCTACATAAGAAGCTGGAGCTGACAGATGGGCGCTCACCCCACTCCCCAGATTCAAACTGCTGCCCTTAGGTCAGCAGTTCAGGCAGCACAAGGATTTAACCCATATGTGCATGATGCCAACGTATTTATAACTTGGGGGAGGTTAGCTTAAATTTGACCTCTTATTCCCCTCTCCAAATTCCTAGCCTGATTTTACAAAACTGCACAGATCCCCTACTCTAACCTTCAGTTGGGCTAACAGTAGACTGTTTTAATATTTATTCACGTGGCATTAAACAACTAAAAATGACAACAATAGGAAGATACCTCGTATGAGTTATACATACACATGATTGGTTTATTCAGCCTTTTCATGTTGAGTGACAGCAAGAATGCTCTTGCTTTTTTGTGAGCCCTGCCTGTCAGTTCTGTAGATTGGAACTTCTATATACAAGGCATAGACTTTCTACCAGTGAGCCATGATCCTAGCTTCACAGTATGCACTAGCTTAGTGTTTTGAAGCAGAGTGATTGAAAATGTCTCTCCTAGTTCTATTTCTGTGTGTCACTCTTTTTTAAAAATATTTTTTTTTATTTATGGCATTTATATGCCGCCCTTCTCACCCCGAAGGGGACTCAGAGCAGCTTACAAGATATATATACATACAATATATTATATTATTAGCAAAGTACAATATCAGTATTATATATTACTATATTACTATATTGTACTATATTACTATATTGTACTGGACTTAGCGAAGGCTGAGCGAAGGAAGATAGATGCTTTTGAACTGTGGTGTTGGAGGAAAGTTCTGAGAGTGCCTTGGACTGCGAGAAGATCCAACCAGTCCATCCTCCAGGAAATAAAGCCCGACTGCTCATTGGAGGGAAGGATACTACAGACAAAGTTGAAGTACTTTGGCCACATCATGAGGAGACAGCAAAGCCTAGAGAAGACAATTATGCTGGGGAAAGTGGAAGGCAAAAGGAAGAGGGGCCGACCAAGGGCAAGATGGATGGATGGCATCCTTGAAGTGACTGGACTGACCTTGAAGGAGCTGGGGGTGGTGACGGCCGACAGGGAGCTCTGGCGTGGACTGGTCCATGAGGTCACGAAGAGTCGGAGAAGACTGAACGAATGAACAACAACAACTATACCTTTATATTGTAATATTATTAGTAATATTATATGTAATATAAAATATATAATTATAATATTGTATTATTATTAGTATTGTATTGTATTACATTATAATATTATAAATATCATATGTATATACAATATATTATAATTATAATATATTATTGTATATACATATAATAATTATAATTTTTATAATAGCTCACAAGGATGCTGCAGAAGTTGACCCATCTCAGGGAGGATTGAAAAGAAGCCCATGTTCCTTAGACCGAGGCTACACAAAGTAGTGGTCCATGGACCAGTGTTGGTCTGTCAGCATTTGTCTTGCTGCTCTGTTGCAAGTTTCCAAGAAATGAAGTTGATGTAACCTCTAGGCACAAATATGGTGCATGAGTTGGGAAAAACCTTGCCAGTCCTCCACATCAAGAGCTTGTAAAGCATTACTTTAGGCCAACCTACGTCCTACTGGGCAACTGCTTCCCCAAATACCTTACTTGGATATATATCCCTCCTTTCCTCCTGCAACCTCAGGGCAGTGTAAATGGGTATTTTATCCTCATGTCAAGGAAAGTGGGTCAGTCTGGGAGGGAGGAGGCTACTTTAAACCAGTGGCACTTAAACTTTTCGAAACTAAACTAATCATACAAATGCTGTATAGAGCCCAGCTTGGCCTTTTCCCCAATAATGCCCCACTAGAGTGTGTTCAATCAAAATTCCTAAGATCAGCTCTACAGGTTCCCAGATGTGTCTCTAATACCATCTTGCAATTGGAGACAGGCTTTGTGAAAGTGGAGATGAGAGTAGGGACAGCCATCCTCAACTACTGGTTACAACTGTCCTTCTCCCCATGGTTAGAGGGAAGTTGTCCCTCTAACCATGAGGGATGACTTCCAGTCCACATGGACTAAAACAGTGGCAGTAAAGATCGCAACACAAAGTTTCTCCCAAGGACAGTTGCTAAGCATGAGATGGGACTAAGCGAAGGATCTCATTCAGCAACAGATCCTGAACACAGAGCGCTAACTCTATTTAGCCTGTTTCTCAGCCTTTATTGTTAAGGAAGCCAATAGATACCTCCCTTCCCCCATGGCACACCTAACAGACCTGGATGGGCTCAAACAACAAATGCCCTCCCATCAGCTGTATTGGAGGGGAGGTATCGAAAAACCTTCTTCAAGGAGAGATTATGCCCCTGTGAGTCCGGACACGTAGAAACGACTGAGCATGTGCTTCTTCAATGCATGTTCTACAGCAGTATTTCTTAACCTGGGAGTCCGGACTCCTGAGGGGGTCTTGAGGAGGTGTCAGAATGGTTGCCAAAGACCATCAGAAAACAGTATTTTCTATTGGTCATGGAGGTTCCATGTGGGAAATTTGGCCCAATTCTATCATTGGTGGGATTCAGAATTCTCTTTGATTGTAGGTGAACTATAAATCCCAGCAACTACAACTCTCAGATGTCAAGTCTATTTTCCCGAAACTCCACCAGTGTTCACATTTGGGCGTATTGAGTATTTGTGCCAAGTTTGGTCCAAATCCATAATTGTTTGAGTCCACAGTGCTCTCTGTAGGTAGGTGAACCACAACTCCAAAACCCAAGGTCAATGCCCATCAAACCCTTCCAGTATTTTCTGTTCATCATGGGAATTCTGTGTGCTAAATTTGGTTCAATTCCATTGTTGGTGGAGTTCAGAATGCTCTTTGTTTGTAGGTGAACTATAAATCTCAGCAAGTACAACTCCCAAATGACAAAATCAATCCCCGCCTCCAACCCCACCAGTATTCAAATTCAGGCGTATTGGGTATTTGTAACAAATTTGGTCCAGTGAATGAAAATCCTACATATCAGATAATCCTACATATCAGATAATCCTACATATCAGATATTTACATTACGATTCATAACAGTAGCAAAATTACAGTTATGAAGTAGCAACCAAAGTAGTTTTATGGTTGGGTGTCACCACAACATGAGGAACTGTATTCAGGGCTCGCAACATTAGAAAGGTTGAGAACCACTGTTCTACAGAGACCTTAGAACTAATCTCATTACACCCTGGCGTCTAAAATACACAGGACACAGAGAAAAATATTATTCCACCCTGCTGCTTTCGGACTCTTAGCACTACAGTAACTTACAGTGTTGCTAAGTTTTGTGCTGCAGCACTTAAAATTAGACAGATGATGTTTGACCCCACAAGGCAACACCCTGTTGGGAATGTAGTTAGAGCAACATGTTACAGCTGAAATGCTACTAGACTTGTAATGTGCCCCTCCCATCCCCTTTAGTGCCCCCCAGTGTTTTGACCTCTCCTATCAGTCCCCCCCCCCCCTTCGGTTCCATACCTGTTACATTAACCTGTGTTTTAAACTCTGATTTTAAACTGTTTTCTAATCTGATTTTTAAATAAGTGCTTCACTGGGGAGCTGTGTTTACCCTTCCCAGGGCTCTTGTGCCCTGCTTTGTGCTGGTCAGTGACCATAATCAAGTTTTGTATTGTATTGTATTGGGTCAGTCTGAAAGAGAGTGCGTGAGTTTCGTCATGGTCGCCTGGTGAATTGCCTAGTCCAGTGCAGACTTGGATCAAGATTTCCCAGCCCAATATTCTAACCAACCACTGCACTTGGGTTTCACATTTCTGGAGGTTGTCTTCACCCCACTGCATGTGCCCCACAACTCAAAAGAGCTGGGGGATGAATAATAGAATCATATAGTTGGAAGAGACCTCATGGGCCATCCAGTCCAACCCCCTGCCAAGAAACAGGAAAATCGCATTCAAAGCACCCCCAACAGAGGGCAACCCAGCCTCTGTTTAAAAGCTTCCATAGAAGGAGCCTCCACCACCCTTTGGGGTAGAGAGTTCCACTGCTGAACAGCTCTCACAGTTAGGAAGTTCTTCCTAATGTTCAGGTGGAATCTCCTTTCCTGTAGTTTGAAGCCATTGTTCCATGTGCTAGTTTCCAGGACAGCAGAAAACAAGCTTGCTCCTCCTCCCTGTGACTTCCTCTCATGTATTTATACATGACTATTATGTCTCCTCTCAGCCTTATCTTCTGCAGGCTAAACATTCCCAGCTCTTTAAGCCACTCCTCATAGGGCTTGTTCTCCAGAACCTTGATCATTTTAGTTGCCCTCCTCTGGACACATTCCAGCTTGTCAATATCTCTCTTCAATTGTGGTGCCCAGAATTGGACACAGGATGAGGCAAGAGTGGTTACAGAATGAGAGCTCAGTGTGTGTTTGCTTGCTGTTCTATCACCTGGTTGAGGTTTCTTTGATGATGCATTCCTGAATGCCAAGAGGATGGACTGGATGGCCTTTGTGGTCTCTTCCAGTTCTATAATCCTGTGACCTCTTCCACTGCTGTAATTGCTCCAATTTCCACAATTCTAGGTTATTTGCCCAATGGTATACATGCGGTGGAAGCAATGTTGGCAGCCGCAAGCATTGGTGCCATTTGGAGCGCAACGTCACCGGACTTCGGCATTAATGTAAGTAACATTTTTGTGCATGGATTCACCTTCAGATGGTTTCCCCTCCTCCAAGCCATTCCCCTCTCCAGGCACTCATTCAGAGGAAACACACTATCTTTTGATGGGGTTATGCGTGGAGAAATATATTTGAATGTCATCAGCCTAGTGATAGCACCTCAGCCCCATGCCTCTGGAGCAGGCATCCTCAAATTGCAGCCCTCCAGCTGTTTGGGCCTCCAACTCTCAGAAGCCAGCTTGTTCAGTGGTTAGGAATTCTGGGAGTTGGAGGCCCAAACAGCTGGAGAACTGCAGTTTGAGGATGTCTGCTCTGGATGATTTCTCCCAGTCGTTTCATATACATATTAAACAGCATTGGGGATAGAATGTTTGTGGAATTTGCTCCCCAGTGAAATCAGATTGGCGTCCTCCCTCCTTTCTTTTAGGAAAAAACTAAAAGCATGGTTTTGGAGCCAGGCCTTTGGCTAAGTGGGCACAGCAGCACTTTAAATACAGAACCCGGACCACAGGACTGTTATGACAATTGGAAATGGCTATGTGACTTCGTGACTTCGTGAATATGTGATTTGTGACTGTGATTATGTGATTTTAATTAATGTTACTGTTTTTAATCTGCTATTTATTATGATTTTATATTGTGTTACTGATATAGTGGCATCGAATTGCTGCCTGTGTTAGCCGCCCTGAGTCCTCCCTCGGAGAAGGGCGGGGTAGAAATGATGTAAATAATAATAGAAGAGCACATCCCATTAAACTAGTCAGATATGGGCTAGGCAAAACTACGGTTAGGTGGATCTGTAATTGGTTAAGTGAACAAACCCAGAGGGTGCTCACCAATGCTTCCTCTTAATCCTGGAAAGAAATGATGAGTGGAGTGCCATAAGCAGGGTTCAGTTCCATCCTTCTCCCGAATCTCAGGAGCAGCGTGAACTCCCGCTGTTAGCCCCAGCTTCTGCCAACCTAGCAGTTTGAAAACATGCAAATGTGAGTAGATCATTAGGTACCACTCCAGTGGGAAAGTAATGGTGCTCCATGCAGTCATGCCGATCACATGACCTTGGAGGTGTTTTTGGACAACACCGGCTCTTCAGCTTAGAAATGGAGATGAGCACCAACCTCCAGAGTTGGACACGACTAGACTAATGTCAGGAGAAAACCTTTACCTTTATCTACGAGAAGTGCATTTCTAGCCTCTAGTCATTTGTGATCTTATTTTTGTTGGTTGATTTTTTTAACTAGCTCATTTGGCAGTCCATACGGTCCCAAGAGTGTCCCAGGACAGAATATTGTTGCTCCTGTAATAAAAGTTGAGACCATGCCATGGTGAAAGATCCCAAAGCCTGCAGTGTTTTGTTCCACAGATTGGAAATGTTGCCTCCTTGAACATCAATTTCCAGCATGGTTGGTCAGTGAATGGCACAATGGGATCTGAAATTGCTAGTGTAATTGATGTTCCTGAGCTCAAATTGTTCTTGGAATACGGGGAACTAAATGCCCTTGGAGATCATGATGTATATACAGGATTAGTCCTACCAATTCGGATGCCACAGAAGAGCAGACAATGGTTAGTACTAGTAGCGGAGATTATTAATTTACTTTAGGTAAAATTCAATTACCAGTTTCAAGGAGAGGTCCTTCTGACATTTTCTTCGTCAGACGGCAAAATAGCTTGCCTCCGGCAGCAAAATCTCTTGGGTTGATCTTGTTTATGCGGTGGATACATCTCTCTTGGTTTCTACAACTTGAAGTCTTTGGAAAGCACAAATACATTCTGTCACATTTCCACACCAATTTTTTAAAGTAGTAAAAGCTGTAGGAACATTAATAGTTTTGGAAATATGCTAAACTTCTTGTTGTGGATGGGGTTGTACTTTCCTGAGAAGCAAGTGCTTGGCTTAGGAATATTGTTAGTTTCATTTTTGCCATTGGAGAGGGGGGTGGTGCTGAACGTTTGAATCCATGAATCCATGCTTGAGGATTGTCTTTGCCAGAGATTATTTAGCCATAGAAGTCATTGGTAACTTCCAAATTAATTATTACTTACTTTACTTAGAGCAATTCCTCATTGTCTGAGTATAATGGCCTTCCAAGTGTAGTGTCTTTGCGGTGATACGTAGGTGACTAAGGAGCCCTATTTTTGACCCGCATATTCTTTCACAGTGAGGACATTGGTTTCCAGGTGGAAGGCAGTCCCTTGGAGGTGCCTATGGACAACACCGGCTCTTCAGCTTAGAAATAGAGATGAGCACCAACCCCCAGAGTCAGACACGACTAAACTTAATGTCAGGGGAAAACCTTTACCTTTATTTACCAGAAGTGCATTTCTAGCCTCTAGTCCAGGGGTCCACAAACTTTTTAAACAGAGGGCCAGGTCACAGTTCCTCAAACTGTTGGAGGGCCGGATTATAATTTGAAAAAAACATGAATGAATTCCTATGCACACTGCACATATATTATTTGTAGTGCAAAAATAAAACACTTAAAAACAATATAATAATTAAAATTAAGAACAATTTTAACAAATATAAACTTATTAGTATTTCAATGGGAAGCGTGGACCTGCTTTTGGCTGATGTGATACGATTGTTGTTGTTATTGTGTGCTTTCAAGTTGTTTCAAACTTAGGTTGACACTGAGCGAGGGCCAGGTATGACCTTGGAGGGCCATATCCGGGCCCCCAGGTCTTAGTTTGAGGACCCCTGCTCTAGTCATTTGTGATCTTATTTTTGTTGGTTGATTTTTTTTACTAGCTCATTTGGCAGTCCATACGGTCCCTAGAGGGTCCCAGGGCAGAATATTGTTGCTCCTGAAATAAAAGTTGAGACTGTATCATAGTGAAAGATCCCAAAGCCTGTACTTTTTTGTTCCACAAATTGGAAATGTTGCCTCCTTGAACATCAATTTCCAGCATGGTTGGTCAGTGAATGGCACAATGGGATCTGAAATTGCTAGTGTAATTGATGTTCCTGAGCTCATATTGTTCTTGGAATACAGGGAACTAAATGTCCTTGAAGATCATGATGTATATATAGGACTAGTCCTACCAATTCGGATGCCACAGAAGAGCAGACAATGGTTAGTAATAGCAGTGGAGATTATTAATTTACTTTAGGTAAAATTCAATTACCAGTTTCAAGGAGAGGTCCTTCTGACATTTTCTTAGTCAGACATCAAAATAGCTTGCCTCTGGCAGCAAAATGTCTTGGGCTGATCTTGTTTATGTGGAGGATAAATCTTAAGTAGCTGAGGGGGAAAAGGAAGGGGCCTGAGGCCAAGAATTGTGGGAATTGAAGTCCAAAACACTCGGAGGGCCAAAGTTTGCCCATGCCTGAGATAGATAGTACCTAGAGCAGTGGTTCTCAACCTGTAGGTCCCCAGATATTTTGGTCTTCAACTCCCAGAAACCCTAACAGCTGGTAAACTAGCTGGGATTTCTGGGAGCTGCAGGCCAAAACACTTGGGGACCCACAGGTTGAGAACCATGGACCTAGAGGGTCCGATAGTTTCCCTTTTGCTTATGTACAGTTGTTCTTCCCCATCAAGACAGTAGAGGACATCCTAATTCTCATTAATCCAATTGTGCAGAAAATCTTAACTTCTGAGCTTTGCCACTTCCACCTATAACATCATTTCTCAATCTGGGGTCAGGACCCCTGGGGGGGGGGTGTCGCGAGGGGGGTATCATAGGGGTCACCAAAGACCATCAGAAAATGCATATTTCTGATGGTCTTAGGAATCCTCCCACCAAAAGCCCTCCTCCTACTGTGATTGGCCAGTCTCTCAGCTGGTCTCTAAGCCAAAGGGAGGGCTGTTTCTGAGCTTCCAAGTAGGGAGGGGAGATCAGGCTTTATTTATACCCTGCTCCCATCTCCCCAAGGGACTAGGTGCGGCTTACATGAGGCCAAGCCCAAATACAACAGTACAAGCAATAACAACAACAACAACAACAACAACAGTACAAGCAATTAAAATAAAAAAATATAGACAATAAAATATACAACATTAGCAATAAGACAACACACAATTAAAAACAGTGGGAAGGCCAAATGTAAAGTTAAAATTGGGAATAATGCTGGGACATGGACAAAAAGGTAATAGTGGCATTTGTGGAAGGGCATATGAGCAGACCTAAAAAATGTAAAGTGCTTGGAGGACAAAGTGCTAAGGGATCATTATTCTGGGAAGGCACACTGGAACAACCATATCTTCATGCTCCTCCTAAAGACTGCCAGAGTTGGGGCCTGTCTGATGTCTTTAGGGCGAAGGTTCCAGAGTTGAGGGGCCACCACCGAAAAGGCCCTCTCTCTCATCTCCACCAATCGTGCCTGCGAGGCTGGTGCGATCGAGAGCAGGGCCTCTCCGGATGATCGAAGGGATGGTGTGGGTTCGTATACAGAAATGCGGTCACGCAGGTAGGTGGGTCCCAAACCATTCAGGGCTTTGTAGGTAAGAACCTGCACCTTGAATTGGGTCCGGTAAACGAATCGCAGCCAGTGGAGCTCCTTGAATAGGAGGGTTGACCTCTCCCTGTAAGGGGCCCCAGTTAACAACCTGGCTGCTGCCCGTTGGATCATCTGAAATTTCCGGGCCGTTTTCAAGGGCAGCCCCATGTAGAGTGCATTGTAGTAATCCAGTCTAGAGGTGACTAAGGCGTGGACCACTTTGGCCAGATCCGCCTTCCTGAGGTACGGTCGCAGTTGGCGCACAAGTCTTAATTGTGCAAAGGCCCTCCCGGCCACCACCGACGCCCGAGCCTCAAACGTAAGTGAAAAATCGTAAGTGAAGAAGCATGTGCAGGCGAGGGAGAGTGCCTCCCTCAAACCCCATTCAGAGTTGTTCACATTGTGTGAAGTTTGGTCCAGATCCATCACTTGGTACACATTGCTCTGTGCAATTCTGTTGTTGGTGGGGTTCAGAATGCTCTTTGATTGTAGGTGAACTGTAAATCCCAACTACAACTCCCAAATGTCAAGGTCTATTTTCCCCAAACTTTACCAGTGTTCACATTTTGACATATTGAGTATTTGTGCCAAATTTGGTCCAGATCCATCATTATTTGAGTCCACAGTGCTTTCTGGGTGTAGGTGAACTTCAACTCCAAGACTCAAGGTCAATGCCCACCAAACCCTTCCATTATTTTCTGTTGGTTATGGGAGTTCTGTATGCCAAGTTTGTGTATTTGTGCCAAATTTGGTCCAGTGAATGAAAATACATCCTGCATGTCAGATATTTACATAATAATTCATAACAGTAGCAAAATTACAGTTATGAAGTAGCAACAAAGCATTTTTATGGTTGGGGGTCACCACAACATGAGGAATTGTATTAAGGGGTCACAGCAGAACTGCCATCATTGCAAGGGAGCTGGGACATCGCTTCAACATTGACATAGCAGCCCTTCAAGAGACCCGGAGAGCAGGAGAGGGACAGTTTTCAACAGACCTCACAACCTCTGAGGATGCCTGCCATAGATGCAGGCAAAACGTCAGGAGAGAATGCTACTAGTACATGGCCAGACAGCCCAGAAAATTCTGTTCGGGGCGTTCACTGCCACTGTTGTCCATCAGAGTCCGTATGTTCCACGTACCGAAGTTCATTTTTCTTTTTTGGCCGCAGGGTGGTAACCCCACTAGACGCGGCAGTCCACTCAGGGATAAGAGAGACAGACTATGTTTAGGGCACCTTTTCTAGCCCCCTCCCCGTGTGGGGTTAGCAGAGTGGGTCCTCAAAAGGGCTGCTCAGTCGCGGATACAGCTGCCGAACTACTCAACTGCCTTGGACCTTGAGGTAGAACGACTGAGTCTGTACCCACCGCCCATGTGCCAGTCTGTGACTAGGGGCTTCCAGATTTCACAGTCCTGCCCCCGTCGCCACTCGCTGATCGCCATGGGACTTTGGTTGGTTTGTTTTTATTTTCTTTGGAAGACGCCTGTGCGTGAGTTTTTTTAATGTGTCAATAATAATAATAATAATAATAATAATAATAATAATAATAAGCCAGTAAATAATAATAAGCACAAGCCAGTAAACGTGGTCCCAGTGGTGATCGGCTCAACAGGGCTATCTCTGCACTCACCGGACCTTTTTGGATTGTTTTTAAAATGTCAGACAAGGTGTAATATGAGTCGGCTGAAGAAGGAAACCTTGGCACAGGATGGAAAATCTCTTACTTTAATTCAGAATAATAACAGCCTCACAAATGAGCAAAGGAAATTCATAATTTGTCAGTTTGAATCTTGTTTGTAGTAATAATAGTAATAATAATAATGTGGACTGCACTGAAAGAAGCTCTTGATCTAGTTAATGTCACTCCCATGGGCAATTGCTTGTTTTGTTTGCATGGGTCCATTCTTGTGCACCCATCTCCCCATGAACTTTAAGTATAGAAGATAACAATAACAATAATACTTTGTGTTAAAAAACAAAGTAAGGATTGTCGATGTTGCGATTTCAAGCGACAGCGGAATTGAAGAGAAGCAACTGGAAAAGCTGACACGATACGATGATTTAAAGATCTAACTGCAAAGACTCTAGCACAAGCCAGTAAAGGTGGTCCCAGTGGTGATCAGCACACTGGGTGCAGTGCCCGAAAACCTTGGCCTGCACTTAAACACAATCGGCGCTGACAAAATTACCATCTGCTAGCTGCAGAAGACCACCTTACTGGGATCTGCACACATTATTCACCGATACATCACATAGTCCTAGACACTTGGGAAGGGTCCAACGTGTGATCCAATAGAACAGACAGCAGAGTGATCTTGTTTGCTCATCTTGTTGTGTTTCAAATAATAATAATCATCATCATCATCATCATTATTTATATTTTGCCCTATCTCCCTGGAGAGATTCAGGGCAGATTCCAAACAAATAATAATAATAATAATAATAATAATAATAATAATAATCTTTATTTATACCCTGCCACCATCTCTCCAATGGGGACTCGGAGCGGCTTACATGAGGCTAAGCCCAAATAACAAATTACAATAGTGTAAATCCGAAAACACAAATCGAAAACGCAAACAATAAACAAGAACAACATAATTACATAAAACATGTGAATACATAACAATATAAAATTACAATACGCACAATAACAATGGGCGGGCTACATGTAATGATTAAAAGAGAAACTGATTAAGGCAAACATACAATGCCCAACATAACAACAGTACACTCACAGTAACGAAATTTGGCAGCCCAACATATGACTTAACAACTAAAATTAAAATTTAAAAAACCCACAACCTGTTAAAGGAATGTTTCTCTTGACTCTCGTTGGTTTGAATGCCTGTCTCTCTGTCTCACTTATTTCATACAGGGTGTACTGGACAGGTTTTCCCAGATTCAGCCCAAGCTGATATTTTCCGTCGAAGCTGTTGTCTACAATGGGAAAAAGCACAACCACCTGGAAAAGCTGCAGAATGTGGTCAAAGGTATTGGTTGCCTTGCTTGTAGGAATTGTTGACGGTGAACTTTGCTGCTCTTCCCTGGCCACACTTTTCCTCATGAAACTCATTTGTGTAATGAAGGGATCAAAAAATGGCAATCCTTAGGGAAGGACAAATGGTCAATAGTCTTGGCAATGGTTCTGGGTCTGTTGCTGTTTGGTCCTCCACTATATCTACTTGATTCAGTTTTTTCAACCTCCAAACACCTTGATGGGGAGCATTTCCATAATGTTTTGGGGCTTTCTTGGACCATGTTTGGCCCATTTCCACGAAGAACTGGAAATGAGAGGAAGTCACTTCCTCTTCACATTTTCCTTTCCAAAACAGCCTCTGGGGCTTCAGTTGGAAATGATATATGGGAAGACCCTGTTTGCCAGGCAGCATGGATTTAAGGCATTTAGGTCTTTGTAGGTCATATGTAGCACTTTGGACTGGGCGCAGATACAGAGTTGCCACAGATTTTTCACGCAAACCTTGGAATCCATCAAACCAGAATTACATGGAGGATATTGGCTCAGAAAAGTGGGCATAGAATTATAGAAATACAGTGTTTCTATATATAGGCTCTGATCAGGAATTTATTTTCACTTAACAATAGTAGTAGCACATCCTTTCATGAAGAAATCTATGTCTGTTCACCACACTCCAGCCTTCTTGGGGTCCTTCCACACAGCCATATAACCCAGAATATCAAGGCAGATAATCCAGAATATCTGCTTTGAACTGGATTATCTGAGTCCCCACTGCCATAGAACCCAGTTCAGTGTGGATTTTATACATCTGTGTGGAAGGGGCCTTGATTTCAGCATCACGGGAGGAAAAAGAAGATTTCTGAAGCCTAACTCTGTCCTTAAACCATTAGAAACTGCTGACACTTGCTAATGGTCTTGTAAAACAGCAGAGGTCAATCAACAGACCCCAGTCTAGGTACTGCCCACTCCTGGTTTATGCACTCCATACAAACCAGGGTTGTATGGGTTTACTATTATGATTTGTAGGGAAGGACATTGAAATCATATCTTGCTACTTTAGAAAGCACAGGAAAACGTGCTTTAAGAAACCGCCAGGATTCTACTGAAGCCACATATGTGAAAAGAGAATGGAGGGCTTGGGTTCTGCTCCATTAGTAATAATAGTAATAATAATGATAATGATAATAATAATAATAATAATAATAACAGTACATTTTATTTATTACCCATCTCTCCTGATGTCTCGACGTGGGGTACAACAAATTTAAAAACATATTAACATAAAATATACACAATAAGTTACACAGTAATAGATTTTAAGCATGATTTTTAAAAATACCATTGATACTTAATATTGTTTTAATTTTTATATATTTGTATATTTTAAATTGTATCGAAATGCTTTTATTGTAAGCCACTTTGTGGATACTTTCATGATTATTTTGTGAATATATTGTGTTTTTTGTGAATATTTTTGTTATGGCTATTTTTGTGAGTATTTTTGCAAACATTTTTGCAATTATTTTTGTGAATATTTTTTGCAAATATTTGTGTTAATATTTTTGTTATTAGTTTTGCGAATAGTTTCATGATTAATTTTGTATGTATTGTGAATATTTTTATGAATATTTCCATGATTATTTATGTGATTTTTTCATGATTTTTTGTGAATATTTTCATGATTATTTTTGGGAATATTTTTGCAAATATCTCTGTGATTATTTTTGGGAATATTTTCATGATTATTTCTGTGATTTTTGTTAATATTTTGTAATATTTTTTGATTATTTTTGTGTACTTTTATGAATATTTTTGTGAATATTTTCATGAATAGTTTTGAGAAAACGCACAGCAAACCAATAAACATAATAATATTAATCTTGTACTAAACACAGATACAGAATTGATAAATATACCATGGTTTATTGAAGCTAGATATTGTACATCTAAATGGGGGGACTCCTGGATGAATTGAGTCTTGGAGCCTTGCCATAACAACATTCTACAGATTCTTGGGATGTGTAGTTTGATGAGTCCACTAGACCTCTCTGCCTGAGAATTCAATAGAATCCACGCCTCACGGTTCTACAGGATGCAGGCATGGCATTTAAAGGGGAATTGTGGTGCTATAATTGCGTGCTGTGAAAAGGTCTCAGATATTAAGACTTTTTTTTAAAAAAAAAAAGTAGAACCAATTACTATTCTTACCATTTTATGTGGGTTTTTTTCTCTCTTGCAGGACTCCCAGATCTCAAAAAAGTAGTGGTGATCCCATATGTTTTCTCGAGAGAATCCATAGACATTTCCAAAATCCCAAACAGGTGGGCAAAAAAAATATATTATAGGCATATTTATTAAAACATTTAACTTTGAGCAATTAAGCTTAAATATTTAGATTTTAAAGTCTGCCACCTAAATTATTCTGCTAGCCTGACCATTGGATCCAAATGATGTTTCTCCCGTTCTTTAAAGATGGATCATTCATCTTCAGATGTTGGGCTGTGAAAAATCCTAGCCAGCATGCCTAATGATTCGGGCTATTTGGAATTGTAGCCCAGCATTATCTGGAAGCCTCAGCGATACATGACAGTAATGCAAGCTGCTGGTGGTGGCAAAAGCTGTGCTTCTGTGTTTACTCAAACTTCGAAGAGAGAAGCAAATAATGA
Source organism: Anolis sagrei (assembly GCF_037176765.1). Classification (NCBI taxonomy): domain Eukaryota; kingdom Metazoa; phylum Chordata; class Lepidosauria; order Squamata; family Anolidae; genus Anolis; species Anolis sagrei. The sequence goes on along the minus strand of NC_090034.1, from coordinate 40,537,429 downwards.
ATAATTTAGAAGTGTTACTTTGAGCAGGAAGACGCTTGTTTACTCTTCAGACCTGCAGTACTTAACAAGGATTCATAACCAACTGGAGTTATGCAGAGATGCAGTGAACAGATCTTTTGCTTTTTTTGGGCCTGGCAGCTCCCTTGAATAAAGAGCTAGTCAATGCTAGAGCTGCACCTTTAACCGTAGTCACGTTTAGGCAATTTTCCTCTTAGCTGCATCATGGAATCTAAGAATTTGCAGCGGCATGTTCACTCAACACATTCAGCCATAGTTTGTGTTTATCATGATATATTGGTTCGCCATGAATTATCTGGTGAGGTCAGCCCTCTCAGACCTGGAGAGGGGAGAAAGTGGGGGGAAGCGAAGGGAGGAAGGAAATGAAGAAAGGAAGGAAAAGAAAGAGAGGAAAGGAAAAGGAGAAAGAAAGGATAAGGGAAGGGAAGAGAAGGGAAAGAAGAAGGAAAGGAAAAGGGGAAAGAAAGGACAAGGGAAGGGAAGGGAAGGCAGGAGAAGGAAAGGAAAAGAATAGTGTTCAGCCTGTGCTGAATGGGGTTACACTCCCTCTGAAGTCACAACTTGGGAATGATCCTGGACTCCTCACCGAGCCTGGAACCCCAGATCTTGGTGGCACACAATTAAAACTTGTGTGCCAGTTGTAGCCATACCTTGAGAAGCCAGACTTGGCCACAGTGGTGCACGCTCTTGTTGCATCTAGAATAGACTAATGCAACGCGTTCTACATGGGGTTGCTTTTGAAGACTGTTCAGAAGCTTTAAGCGGTTCAAATTGGACAGCAGCCAGATTTCTCACCAGAGTGGCATACAGAGAGCATACAACCTCTCTGTTGCATCAGCTCCATTGGCTGCCAATTGTTACTGAGCACAATTCAAAGTGCTGGGTTTAGCTTATAAAGCCCTAAATGGGTTTGGCCCAGTTTAACTGTCTGAACGCGTCTCCCTCTATGAACTATCTTGGAGGTTAAGATTGTCTGGGGAGGCTCTACTCTCAGTCCCATCTCCTTCGAAGATGCAGTTGGTAGGGATGAGGGACAGGGCCATTTCAGTGGTGGCCCCTCAGCTGTGGAACTCCTTCCCCAGTGAAATTAGATCAGTTCCCTCCATCCTGATCTTCAGAAAAAAATTAAAGACCAAGCTTTTGGGGCCAAGCTTTCAGACAGCAACCAATGCAATAGGCAGCTATGAAGCAATTTTAATATGATTGGAATGGCTCCTGGACTATGGTTTGGATTTTGTTGTGGCCTTAATAGTTGATTTTAATGAATTAGGAGCCCCTGGTGGTGCAGCAGGTTCAATTGCTGAGCTCCTGAACTTGCTGACTGAAAGGTGGGCGGTTCGAATCTGGGCAGCGGGATGAGCTCCCACTGCTAGCCCCAGCTTCTGCCAACCTAGCAGTTTGAAAACATGCAAATGTGAGTAGCTCAATAGGTCCTGCTCTGGTGGGAAGGTAACAGCGCTTCATGCAGTCATGCTGGCCACATGACGTTGGAGGTGTCTACGGACAATACCGGCTCTTTGGCTTAGATATAATGATGAGCACCAACCCCTGGAGTCGGACATGACTGGACTTAATGTCAGGGGAAAACCTTTACCTTTACCCTTTAATGTATTGATATGTTGGATTTTTAATTTTACTGATTTTAATGTATATGTATACTGTATTCATATATCTATGTTTGTATGGCATTGAATTTTGCCAATTTGGAAGCCACTCTGAGTCCCCTTCGGGGTGAGAGAGAACGGGCTAAAAACATAGTAAATAAATAAATAAACAAAATCAGGAGAAAGAAAGGAAAAGAGAAGGAAAGGAAAGAAGGGAGGGAGGTGGGAGAAAGAAAAAGGCGGGAAGGAAGAAAGGAAAAGATAGGAAAGGGGAAAAGATATGAGAGGAGGAAAGAAAGAAAGAAGGGATGCACTTGCTACTATTCAGATCAGTTAGAAGGTAAAACAAAAAATCCACAAGATAGTGAAGCAAAAAGGGAATAAAGATGGGATGGGTACCAGCCTCCTTTATTTGGAATTGCAGCTACACTCTTCATAAAATTTGTCACCATTTTTTAACCTCTTTTCAATTTCACCTCTCTGCCTGTCCTGTCCCGTCCCACTTTGTTGCCTATTTGTTTGTTCAGTGTCTTTCTAGAAGACTTCCTCGCAGCAGGGAAAGGAGAGCAAGCCCCCCAGCTAGAGTTCGAACAGCTTCCCTTCAGCCATCCTCTTTTCATCATGTATTCATCGGGCACAACCGGAGCCCCCAAATGCATGGCTCACTCTGCTGGGGTAGGTTTCGTTCCGCTTGGATTTACAGTGTCTGTATATAAACCTATCTGAGAACTGTCAGCCACAAGGGGTGGAATGGCATTGCCCGACCTGCAAAAGAAAGCTGGATTTCGCCCACCTGCGATGCAACAAAGATTGTGGTGGCCTGTTTAAATAGTGTCAGAAACAACTTGAGATAACTGCAAGTCACTTCTGGTGTGAGGAATTGGCCGTCTGCAGAGACGTTGCCCAGGGGACGCCTGGATGTTTTACCATCCTTGTGGGAGGCTTCTGTCATGTCCCTGCCTGGGAAGCTGGGGCTGACAGACAGGAGCTCACCCCATCTCACATATTTTAACTGCCAACCCTCAGGTCAGCAGTTCAGCCAGCACAAGGTTTTAACCCATTGTGTCACTGTGGCTACCTGTTTAAGAGTAGCAGATGTGTTAGCTTTCCTCTTTGGCAGAGAATTGGTAAAGATCTTATGAACCTGCAACTCTCAGGATTGCATAGCGTTCAGCCACGGCAGTTGAAGTGGTGTCAAACTTCAGTAATTCTACAGTAGTGGTTCCCAACCTTTTTTTGACCAGGGACCACTTGATCAGAGACCACTCTCCAACATTAGTACCAAAAGGGTTACGAATCCGTTTTTGGTCAACTTTAGATTTGGTTTAGTTATTTGGGGTGCTTAGAGTTTTAATTGTTTTGTGAGCCATCTTGAACTGCAGCTGGTTATAAACATGGCAAAATACGAATGAATAGGTAAATGATTCTACTCTGGCATGAGCTTGCCATCAGAAGACGGTTGAGGAGTACCTTGGATTTTATTTTCAGCAATTCTAAAACCAACAAGCTGAGATGAAAGAAAGTGAATGATACTGAAATTACTGTTAAGTGCAGTGTGGCTGGAGTGTTTTGGTGCTGTTTCTATACCTGATGCCTGAATGCATTTCCCCAGGGTGTTTTTGAAAACCTTTATTTTGGCTTTCTAACATAATTTGAACCTTCTGTTAGAGAGGCGTTATAATTTACATTTCCCTGATGCTTCTTGATGATACTTGCTGAAGGGCCAGTTGTCAGCTTTGAATTGAATAGGAATTTCAAGGCGGATGCTGCGCAGGTAGGAAGCGGAGATCTGAATAGGAACAAAATACATTATAATCAGTAGTTTTCACATTCTGATCTGAATGGAAATGTTTAGAACATTTTTTTCTTTTAGAAAATAGATTTGTTTTATACATAGGGCTGATTCAGATGGAAATTGCCAGACTATTGTTTCCAAGGGTGGCAGTATAGGTCTATTCCAGAAAAACAGCAAGAGTATTTGCTATATCTTGGACTTTTGTGGATTACAGTCCACTGCCTTAGGGCGGTTCCACAGAACCCTTTAACTCGGGAGCAATCGCATTGTAAAAACGTGATTGTTCCCGGGTTCTAGTCTATCTACCCCCCCCCCCCCCAAAGAAAGTGCATGTTTTCTGGATGTGTGTATGTCTAGATACCCTTCCAGAACCTTCTGAAAGGACAGGAAGACAGTCCCCACCCCATTCCAAAACCCCTTAAAAAGCATTTAAAAATAAAATAACTTACCTGGCTGCCATTAGACTGCTGCTGGAGCTCTCCTAGTGCATAAGAATGATACGCCAAGAGGGAGGGGGGGAGGAAAATAACCCCCCTTCTCCTGGCACATCATTTCTACATGCCAGGAGAGCTCTGACAGCACGTTAATAGCAGCTGGGTAAGTTATTTTATTTTTTAAATGATTTTCTGGGTGGGTTGGGGAGGGCGTTAGAATCCTCTCTGATATTCATGGAGGCCAGAAAATGCGAGAGGGCTGTGCGGACGGCCACCTCCGAAGGGTGCATCCAGACAGTACCTAAAGTGCGCACCCTCCCTTGTTTTCCTGTGGGGCATCCAAACAACAGCCCTCGTAAACACGGTTGTATTAGGCACAAAGCAGGAAAATATTGCTTTGTGCCAAGGTGATTTGTTAGTGGAAAATATGTACAGCCCTCTCACATTTTCCTGCCTCCATGAGGCCGGGATATCCAAGAGGACTCTAATGTCCTCCCCAAACCCACTAGAAAGGTGTTTTAAAAATGACTTCCCCAGCCGGAGCTCTCCTGACCCGTAGCAATGTCACGCCAGAAGAAGCAGGGGGGTGGGCAGGAGCAATTTTTCTCCCCCCCCCCCCCCCGGCATGTCATTTCTGTGTGCGAGGAGAGCTCCGGCAGCACTTTAATGGCGGCTGGGGAAGTTATTTTATTTTCTAAACTCTTTTAAGGGCTTTTGGGAGGGGATGGGGCTGTCTCCCTGTCCTCCTGGAAGGTTCTGGGAGGACATTTGGACACTTCCCCCCAGAAAAGCACACGCTTTCTGGGGGGTGTATAGACTGGAACCTAGGAGCAATCGCATTTTAAAAACGTGATTGCTCCCGGGTTAAGGGCTGTGTGGAACCGCCCTGAGGGGGCTGTCCAGACTCCTCCCACAGTAGGAAAGACGTGGGCTTTTCAAGAAGACCCACGTCTTTCCCACTAACAAATTACCCCAGTACAAAGGGTATTCCTGCTTTGTGCCTAATGCAGTTGTGTTTATGCAGGGCATAGTTTGGACGCCCCACAGGAAAACGTGGGAGGGTGCACTCTTTAGGCACTGTCTGAATCAGCCCTTTGATACAGGGAAGAAAACTCCAGGTGTATGTGCACAAGATACATGGATAGCTGTGTGATCAGAGTAAAACAAGGTGGTGAAAGTGGCACTGTAATACGTAATACCAGTTATTGACAAAACCGAGTGAGAAGGAAATCAGAATACTCATTAATACAGTTCTAAACCACTTCTAAGGTAAATCAGTAGATGTTTGTATTAGATAAGCCTATTCTTACCACAATACAGTACTATCACACTGCATATGCTTATCATATCACGATAACTAACAGGAATCAAGTTGCCTTCTTTAGCCAGGATGTTTGTGCCAACATCCTGATCCTGGGTAAATAAGGCAACGTGTCTCTTGTTAGTTCCAACTACAGTAGATCCATTGGATCAATTGGATTTAAGAATGTATTTACTCATTACTCAACAATAGACACATGACTCAAAATGCCTTTCTTGTTGTCATAACTTACTGAATGCCGGCTGTAGTGTGATAAGCATATGCATATGAATAGAAATGTCTATATAGCAGTTTGGCACTGTGATTTGCCCCTTTCAGGAATAGGAGCACTGGGTTTAGGACTGTATTCATGAGTACTCAGATTTCCCTCTTACTCAGTGAAAATGGATGGTTTGCTGTCTCATGGTTTTCTGTTGCTGGGCAAATGGTGGTTAGGGAAAGAACTGGACAAGAAGCAGAATGACACAGCAGTGGGAAATGTTAAATATGTGTGAAATTTTAAAAGGGGAGAGAGAAAAGTCAGAACGACTCAACACCAACTTTTCCTCTGTCTTCTCCCAAAAAGAAAATAGTTCTCAACCTGGGCAAAATGCAGGAGATGATGCAATAGAGGAAACGCAGCATAGAATAGGTAAAGAGAGGCAGTACAGGATTATCTGGCTACACTAAATGAAGTCTAGTTTCCAAGGCCAGATGAATTATACTCAAGGGTATTAAAATAATGGATAGAAGCAATTTCCTTTGAGAATTTTTGGAGTTCTGGCAGAAGACTGGAGGACTGGAAATGTTATCTCCATGTTCAAAAAGGTACAAAAGAGGACCCAAACAATGACCGTCCAGTCAGCCTGACATCAATACCAGGAAGGATTCTGAAGCAGATCATTAAAGAGGCAATCTGTAAGCACTTAAAAAGGAATGGCACTCACTGAAAGTCAACATGGATTTCTCAGATAAAATTGCAAGCTTGATGGAGGTAGGGGATGCTATGAGTGTAGTGAATCTCGATTTTCGTAAAGGCTTTTGAGCGGGTCCCCCATGATAGTTTGGAAAGATACTATTAAAATGTGGGCCTAACAAAGCTACTGTTAGGTGGATTGGGAATGGGTGGAATACATAAATCCAAAAGGGTTCTTCTGTCCAATGGTTCTTCTTCATCATCCTGGAGAGACATAAGAGAAGCCTCCCACAGGATGCATCCCTTGGGCAACGTCTCTGCAGACGCCCAATTCTTTCACACCAGAAGCGACTTGCAGTTTCTCAAGTTGCTTGTGACATGATTTAAAGAATCCTGGAGAGAAGGGACTAGTGGAGTGCCATTGGGGGGTTCTGTCCTAGGCCTGTTCAACACCTTTATCAACAACTTGAATGAAGATTTAGAGGGGGCCCTTCAACACAGCCATAAAACCCAGAATATCAAGGCAGAAAATTCCACAATATCTGCTTTGAACTTGGTTATCTGAGTCCACACTGCCATATGTTCCAGTTCAAAGCAGATAATGTGGGATTTTATTCAGCTTTGTGGAAGGGACCTCAGAGGACAGAATCAGAAGCAAAATAACTTTAAGAGATTTAGAGAGCTGGGCCAAAAGTAATAAAATGACTTTCAACACGGAGGAGCCCCCAGTGGCACAGCGGGTTAAACTGCTGAGCTTCTGAACTTGCAACTGGAAGGTTGGTGGTTCGAATTCGGGCAGCAGGATGAGCTACTGCTATTAGCCCCAGCTTCTGCCAACCTAGCAGTTTGAAAACATGTAAATGTAAGTAGATTAATAGGTACTGCTTTGGTGGGAAGGTAACGGTGCTCCATGCATTCATGCTCGCCACATGACCTTGGAGGTGTCTATGGACAACGCCGGTTCTTTGACTTAGAAATGGAGATGAGCTCCAACCCGCAAAGTCGGACATGCCTAGACTTAATGTCAAGGGGAAATCTTTACTTTTATAAATCTGTTCTCCTTTTACCCAAAAATCATTTTGCAGTGTGAGCTCCTCCTTATGATTTTCCCTGTTCGTGTTACTCTAGAGATTGTTGCAGTCTTTCCTGAGCGGATTCAGGTTCCTTTGCAATCAGTCCCCCTTGTTTTGCATGTCCCTTAGTTACGATGCTAAGTTCCGGCTATTTAGGGATGAAAAGATTGTTCGCAATTACTTCTCTTTGACTCTCAAGTTGAGACGATGTTTTGAAAGGTTTTTCTTTTCTGGGAAAACATTTAAGTTCGAAATTGAACTTAGAAAATAACTTAGCCCAGCAAACCTGTTTTGTGTAGGTCTTTTCAATGCTTCCAAATTACAGTGGTGAGTGTAAACTTCAAAACTCCAAGGGTCCCCTTCAAGGAAATACTTCCAAGCATTCAAAGCAAGTTTTATGGTCAATTACACTCAGTAGTTGTAAATTTTCTTGACCAATAAGGGTCGTAATTCTCTCTTCTTCGTTTTTTGTAACAACACAGCTGGCATCTTCTTGAACCACAAATGGTTGATGAGGGTCTGGGTAACTCAGAATGGGCTCTGAACTAAACAAGTGATTTAAGTACCCGAAAGCCTTTTGGCACTCTCTTGTCCACTTTAATTTAACGCTGGGTTTGGTTTTAATTTATGAAACTTCCCCCCCCCCCTTATTTTTTTTACGAATAGATTAGTGGTAGCACCACTTGAGCAAAATTAGGGATGAATTGTTTATAAAAGTTTGCAAAACTCTGAAATTGTCTCTAGATTTGTGGGAGTTCCCACTCCATCATGACCTGTGCTTTACCTGGGTTCATTTCGATACCAGTAGTGGAAATGTGACACTCCAAATAGTCCAGCTTTCCTTTGTGAAACCCGCATCTAGACAATTTCATATACAATGAACAGTCCAGTGTTGGTTTTTTTTCCAAAACTGTATGAACTGGGTTCACCTGCAGCACATAGTGCTGGGAGGAAATTAGTTATCTGAATATATACGATAATACAGTACCAAAGCATGTTTAACGTAGCCAGAGTAACCAATGTGGTATACATAGCAAAAGTACAATACAAAGCATGACAGGACCTAAAGATAGGATCCTGACAGATGGCAACTATATAACACCATGAAAAAGTCTGTAGTCCACAGAAGCTCATGCTGTGAGAAAGTTTGCCCTTTAAGGGCTCCATTGAATTTTACTATCAAGTGCAGGGACTGAGTTTTGGGTCATAACTGGGAGCCAGAATTTCTGGGGAATTGTCTAATATTATAAGGATAATATAAGGATATTAGATCAGCCCCCTCCCTCTTAAACTTCTGGAAAAAAGTGAAAACCTGGCTATTTGAACAAGTCTTTGGAATCGAATGCAACAGTCTAACATGGTATTAGACGAAAGTGAACATTGGAACGGCTCAGATGATGATTTATGGACAATGAGACTAACAATGAAGGCATTGGTTTTATTGAATGTATTTTTAATTCTGTTAATTGTATATTATTAGGCATCAAATTGCTGCCTGGTTGTAAGCCGTCTTGAGTCACCTTCAGGTTCGAGAAAGGCGGGATAGAAATATCATAAATAAATAATAAATAATCGCAAGCAAAGTGGAACATCCATGTTTTTAACTCGTTGTGAAAGATGGACAGGGTGGGTGCGAGCCTAATCTCTCTGGGGATAGAATTCCAGAGCCGGGGGGCCACCACCGAGAAGGCCCTCTCCCTTGTTCCCACCAGCTGCGCCTATGACGGAGGTGGGAGTGAAAGGAGAGCCTCCCTAGAAGATCATAGAGATTGCGTGGGTTCATAGGGGAAGATGCGATCGCAAAGATAGGCAGGTCCCGAACTGTTTAGGGCTTTACAGTTGATAACCTGCACCCTGAATTGAGACCGGAAGGTTGCATCCTCATGTCTAGATTCATGAAATAACAGTGTCCCCTTCTGCGCAAAAACTAAAGATAACATGCAGTTCTGCAACCCTATCTGACTTTTAGTAAAGTAAATAATACCAGTGAAGGTGCAAGAATTGGTTTTTCTCCGAGCCCATTTTTCCTTAGCTGTAAAATACAACACATTGCTTCCCCTCCTGTCACAATTCCTACATAGAAAGGTGTAGTGTGTGTTGTTGCGACTGCAAGGAAGGAGAAAATATTTAAATCTCCCTTCTGTTGTAGTGGGGTCTTGATGCTCCTAAATTAATGGGGGTAGGGACCTTGTCAACTGTTTGGGCTGTTGAACACATAATTAATGTCGTATCTGATCTGGTTCCTTCGCATTAATGCCTAAATGTGAGATAACAGAATTTTGCCACTGGAGGGCAGCCTCATGATGCTGAAGAACAGAGCAGGAAGCAGCTGGATTTAACAATTTCTTGCAAATGAAGCTGGTGTAGCATTGGAAGTGCTGATGACTTCAATCTTCAGTTCCCTAGGTTCCCTACATTCTTTGCTGTTTTTTTCCATTTTAAACTAACAGCCTGCAAAGAGTGTCGAGTAGCTTCCTAATTTTTTTCCCCAAGCTATATTTAGTTTTGCATCAAATCCCATAGTATTTCTTTTAAGGGAAGAGAAAACCCACTTAGCCTGGACAGAATTTACACTTAAATTCTTCTTTTTCAACCTCCCTTTTGATTTGGAGTCACCCAGTTTCCTCCCCCCCCCCCCCCAATCCACCCAAATATATTAGTTATGAAAGACAGCTACATGATTCCTACCCACGGCTCAAGGTGCAGTGCTCCTACAGACCATTCAGATGGTTCGGCCTACATCCCAGAATACATCTCCCAGCATCCTTACCACTTTGCTAGGCAGGCTGGGGATGATGGGGGTTGCAGCCCAAGAAGAAGGCTGAGTTGCCTGACCATTTAGGAAGACAGATTCAGGTTGCAGCCAGCCAGATCTGGAGCTGATGGGAGTTGAAATCGAGGGAAATCTGGGGCTGATAGGAGTTGCAGTCAGCCAGAACCCAATGCAAGATGGCAGTAGAGCTACTAGAGCAGGCATGGGCAAACTGCGGCCCTCCAGGTGTTTTGGACTACAATTCCTACAATTGCAATAGAAGCCTATATCCTCAGGCTGTAGTCACTACACGAGGGACAGAGAAACTACTGCTTTGTGCTTCATTATGGTAGATACGTTTGCTTATATGATCAAATTAGTTGACTGTGGAATACCTTTAAAAAGCCCATAGGAAAAGTCACTCCAAAAGCAAACACAGTACAATTCTTGTGTTCATGTGAGACAACCGAGCAATGTGATTGACAGTTTGGAATTGAAAGAACCAGCTGTGACCCAAAGAGGTCATTGGAGGGTTGCAGGAAAGAGCCAGCTGTGACTCAAAGAAGTCATTGGAGGGTTGCAGGAAAGAGCCAGCTGTTACCCCAAGAGGTCATTGGAGGGTTGCGGGAAAGAGCCAATGTGTGACATGTTCATGTTTTTTCCTAAAATATCTGTCTTTCACCTGTACCTCCAGGGAACATTAATTCAGCACTTGAAGGAACATATCCTGCATGGCAACATGACCAGCAATGACAACATCATGTACTATACAACGGCAAGTTGTGTGTGTGTGTGTGTGTGTGTGTGTTTTAAACTAGTGTTGAGATAAAGCAAAACCTTTGAGGTGTTCTTGTCCTTTATTGCTCTGGTATGATAGGAACTGGACCCCAAAAGAGACCCGGAGAGCTATGGTTGCCTACCTTTGTTTGTGTTAGCCACTATGTGTCTTCTTTGGGAGAAAAGAAGTGAGATAAAAATGCTACAATTATTACGAATAACAATAATTTGTGATGGCATACATGGGTGTTGCTGTGGGAAATCTTTAGTGGTCTCTTAGAAAAGTGATTTCCTCTAGGAAGTATAAAAGGACATGAACCTTAAGGTGGCTTTTGTAAGTACTTGCATTTAAAAACGAGTATAGAAAAAGGTGATAGAGATAGGCCCATGCAGGTATACAGGTGTGTAATATATCAATTGATTAATCAAAGTGCCTATTAATCACTATAGGTAAAGATGATGCATATAAAGATTGTTGCATGAGTATGTGCATGCATATCTATAATCCATTGATTGATTAATCAAAGTAACCTTCATGGCACATTGCAGCTCTGCCTTGTCCTCCTCTGCTTTGGAAAATTACTTGGGACTTGGGTCACACTTAGACCGCAACCTGTCCATTGCTTTTTCACAGTAGCCTAGAGATTTATGCAGCGGCCTCCTTAAGAAGAGGTGTGAGATTGTCTTTGCAAGCCTGGGAATAGGTGGCGAGAGAAATGAATTCACAACAGAAAGAAGAGAAACTTAACACGTATCTTTTCCTCCTAGACTGGCTGGATGATGTGGAATTGGTTGGTGTCTGCCCTCGCCGTAGGTGCTTCTGTCGTTCTGTATGATGGCTCGCCTCTCGTTCCATCCCCCAACGTCCTCTGGGATTTGGTTGATCGACTCGGGTAGGTAAACTATGCGTTCCAGTTGGCAAAGGATTAATGTTATTCTGACATTGCCACCAATGTTCATGTAAGCTGCTTCCTTAAGTGATTTACCAGCTCCAGGGTATAACAGGACCTGAGAGGAGAAACAAGGTCCCCTTGCCATTGCCTTGGTTTTGTACTCCTGGGACCTTACAATATCAAGATTTTAGGGGTGTGTAGTTGCAATGATAAACTCTTGTCTGATAGGTTCAAGTAGAGTGAAAATCACTCCGCATCATCAAGATATAATGCAGTTTAAGCTTTTGGTAGTAAAGGTGAAGGTAAAGGTTGCCCCTCGACATTCAGTCTAGTCGGGTCCGACTCTGTGGTGCTTATTTCCATTTCTAAGCCGAAGAGCCGATGTTGTCCATAGACATCTCTTAGGTCATTTTTTTTAATCAAATGGCTTTTTAACCATATACATTTCGAACATATAAACATACACGTACATAGACAACCCATCTCCCACAGTACAATTATAGTACAATTTCCCCTCAACCCACCCTCAGTTCTATCCACCACCCATTTGCATGTTTTCGAACTGCTAGGTTGGCAGAAGCTGGGGCTAACAATGGGAGCTCACCCCTCCCATGGATTCGAACCACCGACCTTCCAATTAGCAAGTTCTATAGCTTAGCGGTTTAACCCACCACGCCACCACGGGCCCTAAGCTTTTGGTTTTAAAAATTTAGACCCTCCCCCAACCCAGCATAGCTAGAGGGCATGGAGTCTGAGTGTTCTAGGAACTGTAAAAAGGTTAACTTTCCCAAACTTTTTGCTTTAGGGAACTAGAGACCACTGCCCTGATGTTTATTTATTTATTTACCCTATTTAGACCCTGCCTTTCTCTACCCCAAAGGGGATTAAAGGCGGCTGACATATAGGCAATTATTCAATGCCTTAGAACACATACAATTCCAATAAACATTAAAATTAAATTAAAATCAATACATATTAAACATTTAAAAACATTATATTCAGTATTAAAACTACGCCATCCATAATTGTAGTCCATGGATAGGCAGTATGCTAATCATGTGACTTTTCCTGGCTTAAAAAAAAAGAAATGTGAAGATTTGGGGAAAGAGGCAGCCCCATTTCATAAGATGTGCCATTTTCTGCACAATCCCTCCTTCTGCAGGCTCGGTTCTTTGTGGCTGAAGGCAAAACCTAAATCTTCCAAGTCTTGGTTCCACACTTTTAACAACTGTCCTGTAGTGACTTGTTCTAATCTAATCAAAAGGCAATGATCACAAAACTAGGAGGTTTGATAAGCTCACCAGCTCATTCTTTTTTAAAATCAGAAATATTATTACATTTTAATTTAGGGGTGTGCGAAATGGCAGAAATTCATTCTGTTTTGGTCTTAAATTTTGGGTGCCGCCCCCCCCCCCTGCTTTGTTTTTGGGAAGATTTTGGGAGATTAGGAAGAGGGCTGTTCGGATTTGTAATTTGGGACCTGTAGTTCATTTGCCGTTTTGGCAAAAATCTTCCTGAAAACAAAACCGGGGGGGGGGGGGAGCACTCAAAATTTGAACAGAATGAAAAAAGAATGAAAACACCACGGATTTCTTTCATTTCACACACCCCTACAGCATATATTGCAAAAGGACAAAACATAGAAATAGAGAAAAAATACCCAAAGAGTTGAGAATCACTACTGGTATTAAGAGAGGAGGAGGAAGAGGAGGAGGAGGAGGAGGAGGAGGAGGAGGAGGAGGAGGAGGAGGAGGAGGAGGAATCAAGACAATCAAGAACCAACATTGATGGAAATCAGTCGTAGAAAACTGCTTAAAATGCAAAAGACAATGTGAATACCGTAAAAATACAATGCAGAGCAGAAGAGAAAGCTGGCAAAAGAAGGCTTTCCATGGACAGTTCCTGGGAAAAATTGAGAGCAAAATTGACAAAGAAAAAACATGGCTGTGGCTCACAAATAGAACTTTGAAAAAGGAGACGGAGGGCCTGATTCTGGCAGCCCAAGAACAAGCCATTAGAGCCAATGCCATCAAAGCCAGAATTGAAAAGTTGACAGTAGATCCCAAGTGTAGAGTCTGCAAGGAAGCAGATGAAACAATAGATCACATCCTCAGCTACTGCAGAAAGATCGCGCAGACAGACTACAAGCAGAGGCATAACACCGTTGCTCCGATGATTCATTGCAACTTGTGCCACAAATACCATCTGCTTGTGACAAATAACTGGTGGGATCTCAAGCCTGAAAAAGTTACAGAAAATGAACACATCAAACTATTCTGGGACTTCTGAATTCAGACTGACAAGAGTTTTGGAGCACAATACTCTTGACCTCACGATCGTGTTAAAAAACCAAGTATGGATTGTCGACAGCTGGATCGAAGAGAAACAACTGGAAAAGCTGACACGATATGAGGATTTAAAGATCGAACTGCAAAGACTCTGGCACAAACCAGTAAAGGTGGTCCCAGTGGTGATAGGTACATTGGGTGAAGTGACTAAAGACCTTGGCCTGCACTTAAACACAATCAGTGCTGACAAAATTACCATCTGCCAGCTGCAAAAGGCTACCCTATTTGTATCTGCGTGCATTATTCGCTGATACATCACACAGTCCTAGACACTTGGGAAGTGCCCGACGTGTGATCCAATACAATGGCCAGCATAGCGATCTTGTTGTGTTTCTAATAATAATAATAATAATAATAATAATAATAATAATAATAATTCCTTTGAACTGTAGAATCACCATCCTTGGGACAGGTGCCAAATGGTTAGCGGTACTGGAAGAGAAAAACCTTAAACCATGTAAGTATCAAAATTCTCTTTAATTTTTCTTTTGTCTTTGGAGTTTCCTTGCCTCTGTTTCTGTTATATTCCAGCTAGTTCCACAGCAACATTGTTCCTGTGGAATTGTTCCTCTTCGCATGCATTGCAGTTGGCACCAGTGGACAATGAAGGCCATGATCACTTTGCACATTTGAAAACACATTGGCACTTTTAGGCTCTGCCTCGCTCTAATCTTCTCTACTGATTACAAGATTTGCCTGTTTGTAAATGTACTCTGCTGTCTTGTGGTGCATGGTCATAAATACTTTGTATAGCTAAGCAACCAGAACATGAATGAATTTGATTATTATGATCACAGACCAGAAGTTTAAAACATTAAAAGCAGAGTTTTTTAAAAAAACAACAAACCAGAACATGTGACCTGAGAAACTTTTAGGGTTGGTAGACATAAACAACTCCCCTTTTTTATCAACCACATATACTCAAGTATAGGCCAAGTTTTTCAGCCCTTTTTTTAGGCTGAAAAAATCCCCCTCGGCTTATACTCGAGTCAAGTTATTTATTCTTTTTCTCTATTATTATTATTATTATTATTATTATTATTATTATTACTACATTTATTATTTTGCTCTATTTATTATTATTATTATTACATTTACATTATTACATTATTATTTTTATCTATTTCTTATTGTTATTATGACATTTATTATTTTACTCTATTATTACATTTATAATTTTACTCTATTATTATTATTATAGGGAATAATATAGGGAAAGATACTAGAGACAAAGTTGAAGTACTTTGGCCACATCATGAGGAGACAGGAAAGCCTAGAGAAGACAATTATGCTGGGGAAAGTGGAAGGCAAAAGGAAGAGGGGCCGACCAAGGGCAAGATGGATGGATGGCATCCTTGAAGTGACTGGACTGACCTTGAGGGAGCTGGGGGTGGTAACGGCCGACAGGGAGCGCTGGCGTGGGCTGGTCCATGAGGTCACGAAGAGTCGGAGACGACTGAACGAATGAACAACAACAATTATTATTATCTTTGTTATTTTACTCTTTATTTTTTGTTTATTACTTTATTTCTTGTTATTATTACATGTATTATGTTACATTAATTATTATTATTATTACATTTATTATTTTACTCTACTATTACTGTTTTTATTATTATTTTACTTTCTATTATTATTTGAAGGATATGTGAGCACACTTACATTGAAGAAGGTTAGAATAATGGTTTAATCACAGTTAGACTGTTAAATTACAGTTTTATGTAAATACTCAAAAACATTTAGCCTACTGATGCCTCAATTAATGTAATTTTATTGGCATCTATTTTTATTTTGAAATTTACTGGTAGCTGCTGCATTTCCCACCCTCTGCTTAGAGTTGAGTCAATACATTTCCCCAGTTTTTTTGTGGTTAAATTAGGTGCCTCGACTTATATTCGGGTTGGCTTACACTCGAGTATGTACGGTGATTCTTGTTGGTTCTTTTTGCTCTCCTTTTTTATTCTGATCTTTGAAATACCAAGTTAAAGTTTGATGCTCACTGGAATTCCTCCTTTCATGTTGTCTTTTCATTCGTTAGGTAGGATATAGGTGTTTCAATTAAAACAATTAGTAAAGTTTTAGTTTGCAACTGTACTTGGGGTGACCTCGCTTCTTTCTTGGTGCTTCCTCCCAAGGTGAAACCCACAACCTCCAGACCCTCCACACAATTCTGTCGACTGGTTCGCCCCTCAAGCCCCAAAGTTACGAATATGTTTACAAGCACATAAAGAGCAACGTTCTTCTTGGATCCATTTCAGGTAGTGTTTGGCAGACCTTGAACCTCCGCTTAGGATGCATGATCATGGTAATATGGCCCTCCATTTGTCTTGAACTCCTGGCCCGTATGGCCAGTGGTAAAAGCTGATGGGAAGTGTTGTGCAGAATGCCTAGGTGATCAAAGGTTTCCCAGACCTGTGCATAGAAAGGTGGCTGTGGACACACTAAATGCTCATGGGGAAAATGAGCTGTGAGGAGGGATTTGATGGTAGTAAGAGAGAGGGCTTATCACAGTTCTAAGTGTATGAAGTTTAAGAGAATGGAGCTGTTGTTCTAGAGCAGACCCTTAGCGCCATTACGTATATTGATGAATTAAGTATGTGGGTGAGTTTGAGTTCTTGAATGATAGGTAAAGGTAAAGGTTTCCTCTTGACATTAAGGGCCGGGCTTTAGCACAGCTGGTAAATCATCAGTAATGATAAGTTCTACCAACTGAAAGGTTGCCAGTTCGAAGCCCTGGGTCAGCGTGAGCACCCCACTGTCAGCCCAGCTCACAGTTTACCTAAGCAGTTCGAAAACAGCTTAGAGGTGTAAGTAGAGAAATTAGGTACCGCTAAAACAAGTGAGGGAGATATTTTACGACACCATAAAAGAAAGAGTTCAGAAAATGCCCAGTGACCAAAAGGAAGGAGGAAGTCCTGATGGCTCTTCATCATAGAGGATGGAGTGACAGCACCCTCCTGTGGCTGGATTCGAGCACAACCTCCAAGGCACCAACATTCTGGACATTGACACAACATACCTCCTTTCTGTTGTCTGTCTCTGTCCTGTCTGTCCAAAAACAGCATTGAATGTTTGTCGTATATGTGTACTGTGATCCTCCCTTAGTCCCCTTGGGTAGATAGGGCGGAATATAAATAAAGTGTTGTTATTATGTTATTATAGTGGGGTCCGACTCTGGAGGGTGGTGCTCATCTCCATTTCTAAGCTGAAGAGTTGTCCGTAGATGCCTCCTAGGTCATGTGACCAACATGCATGGAATGCTGTTTACCTTCCCGCCGAGGCGGTACTGATACTTATCTAGTCACATTTGCTTGTTTTCGAGCTGCTAGGTTGGCAGAAGCTGGGGCTAGCAAAGGGAGCTCACCCATCCCATTGATTTGAACAGCCAACCTTCCGGTCAACAAGTTCAGCAGCTTAGTGGTTTAACCTGCTGCACCACCGCGACCCCTACTGTATCTTGAATGATACGGATCTATTATTTGCAAGTCAAGTGACAGGATTTTGACCTTTTTCAGAGAAGCATTGATGTGATTTCTCCTTCGTTCCCATTTTCAGGAGGTACAGATATTATTTCCTGCTTTATGGGTCAGAACGTGTCCATCCCGGTTTACAAAGGCGAGATCCAGGCGCGGAATCTTGGAATGGCCGTGGAAGCCTGGAACGATGAAGGTATATCTAGTTCAGCAAGTACACACATTTGTAATGGAGAGACCAGTTGCATGATAAATGATTGCTCTGTGTCCAAAGTGTTGTGGAGGAAATAATTTTTCTTGATCCCTTCAACAGGCAAGCCAGTTTGGGGAGAGAGTGGAGAGTTAATTTGTACCAAGCCCATGCCTTGCCAGCCGACACACTTTTGGAATGATGAGAACGGAAGCAAATACAGGAAGGCCTATTTTTCAAAATTTCCAGGTTTGTGCTGAAAGAATTTCTAAGTGCCCAGAGCAGAGCTTTCCAAATGTTTCATGTTGGCAACACACTTTTTTTAGGCATGCATCATTTCGCGACACAGTCATTCAGTTTCTCTAGCAAACCAATCCCTTATAAGAGATACGTACACATGACGGAACTGTAATAACAAAATATATGGGGATGCAACAGATCTCATGAAAACCTTTCATTTATATTTTTTTAAAATATGTGATTTATTGCCTATTTCACATAGACGCAGAGGTTTCTCTTTAGGTTCATGTGACATACGTACTGCAGCCGGCACACTGACTTGTCAGAACACACCGTTTGGAAAGCTCTGGCTTCAGATTTGTTCCCCTATTTTGCTACTGTGTTGATAAAGCAATGGCACTGTCTTTGGCCTCTGCTTTTGAAAGAGTAAAAAGGCAGGATGCCGCATTTCTGATGTACAAACGGGGATTTCCATCAGCTTTTTTAGTTAAAGAAGGACTGAAAGTGTTGATAGGTAAAGGTAAAGGTTTTCCCCTGACATTAAGTCCAGTCGTGTCCAATTCTGCGGGTTGGAGCTCATCTCCATTTGTAAGCTGAAGAGCCGGCCTTGTCCCTAGACACCTCCAAGGTCATGTGGCTGGCATGACTGCATGGAGCGCTGTTACATTCCCACCTATTGATCTACTCACCTTTGCATGTTTTCAAACTGCTAGATTGGCAGATGCTGGGGCTAACAGCAGGAGCTCACCCTGCTCCCCAGATTCGAACCTGCGACCTTTCGGTCAGCAAGTTCAGCAGCTCAGCTGTTTAACCCACTGCGCCACTCGGTGTGTTGATAAATCACATGGATTCATAAAATTCACCCTATGTATGGAAATCCTTGCAAATAAGGAACCATGATGATTTCTCTTGTTATAGTTGAAGTCTATTTGCATTAGTTTGCTACAGCAAACACCCAAAACAAGGATCTGTGAATCTGTAAAACTCTTATGGTGGTTTTCTAAGACACTATGATCCCTGTATCTGAGGGAATTCATTCCTGGACTTACTATGGAAACAGGAAACTGTGAATAATAGTGAAGCCCACTGAAACCAGAAACTTTCATTGGAACTTACCTCTGTAGGAATTGCATATGGAGGGCAAGCCATTGATCCTGTATATCCCAAATCTGCTGCTTGCTTCAGCATCTCAGGTTTTCTGTTGTCTTTGCTTCTAGAGACCAGATTTCCTCCCTCTGGTCTTCATCCAAGTAGTCGGTTTGTTTTCAGTAAATAGTAGTCAGGAGCCATCAAAACCATCAGTGTTTGTTTATCAAGCATCTTTGAGACGAATGCAATTCCTGGTTCACATGCTTCACTGTTTCAGTCACCTATTTTGAGACATCGCTACCTTGCAAGTAGAGCTTGTTTGAAAGGCAGTTGATAAACACACTAATTGCATGACAACCCTTCAAACTCTCTGTGTTTATGTCTCATTGTGATGCTTTTATTTTTTTGTATGTATTTTACCGCTTTTGTCACCCTTCGTTTTCGAACCATGCCTTCATCAGTGATTGATGGCAGATAGACTCATACCCATCTGGACCTCCGTTTGTGTATTTGTGGGGCCCCAGAAAGGGAAGACTTGCCACATTACTTCTCTTCTGCACATGATACTCAATTTTTTGATCCATCCTATTTAACCTGTGTCACAATAATGTGTCAGAAAAAAAGTTATATCTCCTGTGTGATGCCAATTTTATTGTAACTCTCAAGATTTCTTTTTTCACCTTGGCAGCAATGAAAATTCGGGCTAGATGTATTGCCAATATTGTATTGCTGTGATGGCACAATGGGTTAAACTCTTGTGCCAGCTGAACTGCTGACCTGAAGGTTGGCAGTTCGAATCTGCGAGACAGGGTGAGCTTCCGTCTGTTAGCCCCAGTTTCTCATGCGGGGACATGACTGAAGCCTCCCACAGGGTGGTAATACATCCGGGTGTCCCCTGGGCAACGTCTCTGTAGACTGCCAATTCTTTCACACCGGAAGCAACTTGCAGTCTCTCAAGTTGCTCCTGATACAATAATAATAATAATAATAATAATAATAATAATAATAACAACAACAACAACAACAGTTATGGAGAGCTCTTAGCTAAGGAACATCATCTTGAGTGTTATACTGTTATCTTAATACTATTGAACTTTAGTAGGCAATATTTGTATGAGATTGTTTTTTGTAGTACCTTTATAATGTTTTATATTCCTGCCCTTTAATATTGTTTTACTATTTCATCGCATAATTATCACCATCATGTAATACTCGCGCCCTTGTTTTTGGGTGCCATTTTTTTAAAAAAAAATCCTCACATAATAGTTGCTATCCCCATTTGGGGCTTATATTTTCCCTCCCTTCTTTCTCCAAAGGCAAGGCAGTTTAAAAACTACAAAATGGAGGTCTTAGAAGCTCCACTCATCTCTCCTCCCTCCTCCTCTCCTTCCTTCTTTCTCTGAAGGCAACACAATTCACAAAATCTGGAATGGAGTTCTTTGGAGGAAGGAAGGAAGATCTGAGTTCCAGAGACCTCCGTTTCAGGTTTTTAAACACTGCCTTAAGGCCTCAGGGGAAGAAGAGAAGAGGAGCTTCAGAGATCTTCATTTTATAGTCTTGAAACTCTCTTGTTTCGAAGAAAGGAAGGAAGGAAGGAAGGAAGGAAGGAAGGAAGGAAGGAAGGAAGGAAGGAGGGGAAAGTCAGCCCCAAATGTTTGGCACAAATATGCGATATGCCCAAATTTGAATACTGGTCATTTGGGAGTTGTAGTTGCTGGGATTTATAGTTCACCTACAATCAAAGAGCATTCTGAACTCCACCAATGATGGAATTGGGCCAAACTTGACACACACTTGACACACACAACTCCCATGGGCAACAGAAAATACTGGAAGAGTTTGGTGGGAATTGACTTTGAGTTTTGGAGTTGTAGTTCACCTGCATCCAGAGAGCGCTGTGGACTCTTAACAGTGATGGATCTGGACTAAACATGGCATGAATACTCAATATACCCAAATGTGAATACTAGTGGACTTTAGGGAAAATAGACCTTGGCATTTGTGAGTTGTAGTTGCTGATATTTATAGTTCACCTACAATCAAAGAGCATTCTGAACCTCACCAACAATAGAATTGGGTCATACTTCCCACACAGAACCCCCATGACCAACAGAAAATACTGTGTTTTCCGATGGTCTTTGGCAACCCCTCTGACACCCTCCTCACAACCCCCCCAAGGGTCCCAACCCCCAGGTTGAGAAAAGCTGGTCTAGGCATTAATAAACAAATGGTCTAATAATGTTTCCATTTTCAGCTGTGAGCTGTTTTTGTAAATATTTCAGGCAGCTTTGTGACAGCCAGGTCTGTAGTCCTAATCCAATGACCTGGTTGACTTCCTTTGTGGCTTTCTCTGGACAGGTGTTTGGGCTCATGGCGACTACTGCAGGATCAACCCCAAGACAGGAGGCATTGTCATGCTTGGCCGCAGGTAAGCCGTCCGTTCGGCCCGATGGGATGAGAAGGGCGTTCCATCGACTATTAGCTTGGCTTGCTGCTCACCTGTTGGCAAAAGAGGTGCCAAGTTGACTTGGATGGAATTTTCGAAGCTATGCCAGAACATTTCACAAAGCTATTCTTCTCCTCCTCCCACCACTTCTTGTGTGTTCGGCATCCTCTGGTTCTCCCAAAGTTGGAACAAAGGGATTGTTACCCCAGAGGCTAGCTTCTCCTTGGGAGGTTAAAGCAGAGTCCTAGCCAAGAAGCAGGAAAGATTTTAGAGAATTTGAGTACTTGTCTCCATTGCCAGCTTTCTGTCCTGCCTATTTTGCCAAATACCACTATGCAGTTTGGCATTCTTCATGATGTTAAGCAAAGCTTAGCAAAATGTTTGTTCCCTCTGAGGGCCAAGCTACCTAAGTCCATGACATTGAACGTGCAATTTTTGTTATTATGTTACTTCAGGTTGATTCTGACCCTCTATTATACGGCGATATCTAATCAGCCAGGATTGCCCCCATTGCTTTCCTCTATGAAAGTGGTTCCCAACCTTTTTTTGACCAGGGACCACTTGATCAGGGACCACTTTGACCAGGGACCGCTCTCCAACATTAGTACCAAAAGGGTTACGAATGTATTTTTGGTCAACTTTAGATTCGATTTGGTTATTTGGGGTGCTGATTCTGAAAATTGCACTGGATAGACCACATCAGCTCTAGTATCTGATACAGAACATATGCCATCCAGCAGTCACCATCTTCTTGCCCTCAGAAAACCATATTTAATAATCTAGAGCTGATGTGGTAGTAGTAATCTTTCATGGGTAGTCAGCTTCTCCCCTCCCAACATCCCCGTTGCCTCGGCACTATAAGAGGGTTTCACAAGACTAGTCGCTCTAGTTGCTGTGTGGTTTCAAGACAATGGTGTAATAATGGTGAGGCTGCGGACCATATTTTCATTTTTGCTGATCACTGGTGGTCCATGGACCACAGGTTCGGAACCACTGCTTTAAGACCAAGAGAGAGATTGACTTGCTAAAGTCAGAGTTTTTGGTTAAATTCCTAAAGTTGGAAGAGAGCCCCAGGGCCATCCGGTCCAATCCCATTTAGTCACGCTAGAACACATAGTCCAAGCACTCCCAACAGATGGCTATCCAGCCTCTTCTCAGAAACCTCCAGAGAAGGAGCCTCCATTCCACTCCCAGGCAGCATATTCCACTGCCGAACAGCCCTTATTGTCACGAAGTTCTTCCCAATGTTTAGATATGAAGGCATGGAGTAGATTTTCCTTCACTTGCCCATTTGCTTTAAGAAATACTTGAGATATTTTGTGTATGCCCTTTGTTCCCTATTGTTGGGTGGCACACCAATGGCACAATTGTTGAAATGTTAAGCAGCAAGAACTTGCCACGATACTGTCATCTTTAGTGGCACTTCTTCACTTCCGACTAGTTTCACCTGTATTTGCTTAATATGGCTCTTCCTGCTCCCTTCAGGGGTTGTACTGAGCCTTTAGAAAACGTCTTTAATCCTCCTGTTAAACTACCTTTCTGAGATTCCCTTGGGTATAAGCCACAGCAGTTAAAGCTGTTTAGATTTACAGCTCATATATACTCTCTGTTCTTTTTTCTTCATCTTTTCTTGTTTAAACCTTTGGAAAACTTGGTTCTTTGTGGTACGCGTTGTTATGGAAGAACAATCTCTTGTAAGACAGTTAAATCCTAGCCTAGGGATTGTTCTCTGTTGCATATTTTAACTCAGCTGGCTGCCTGAGATTCAAGATGAGTTGTGTCTGGTTTTGCTTCTTCATCAAACCTTGACTGTATCTTAATGATTTTTTTTCCTGTCGGACTTGTCTTTCCCCAGCGATGGCACCCTGAATCCAAGTGGAGTCAGGTTTGGGAGTTCGGAGATCTATAACATCGGTATGTAATTTACATGTTACCCTCCCTTCTTCCCATCCCTGAATTCTAATTTTCACCCAGTTTATCACCTGTAACATTGTCTTCCTTCAAGAATCAGAAGGCTGTGTTTGCAGGATAATCCCGTTCTTAGCTTCACAGCAATCTTGTGATGTGAGTTAAACTGTGGGATTTGTGGGAGCATGGATAAAATGTCTGCTTCTCGGATCACATGCTCTGCCCTATACAACTTGCTTGAGTTCTTCGCCATGGGAATGTTCTGAGGGTGTCAGAGAAGCAGTTTTATTTACTACCAGATTAGGAACCCAGCAGTGTCTGGGTTAGATATTTTGAATGCTATTTATTTGAAATAGTCATTGTTTGGTTTTGGATTTTTTGAATGGTCCCATTACAAAATGCATAAAGATGTGGGTAAATTATAACTTCTGTTATCTCTGTCATTGTCCCCAAACCACAACAGTATTTGGTCATGGGAGGATTTGTGTGCCAAGTTTGGTCCAGATCCATTGTTGATGGGGTTCATAGGGCTCTCAGGATGTAGGGTGACTACAACTCCCATCACCCAGGGTCAATTCCCCCCCAAACCCCACCAGTATTTTCTTTTGGTCATGATGAGTTTGTGTGCAAAGTTTGTTCCAGATCCGTTGCTGGTGGGAATCAGAGAGCTCTCTGGATGTGAGAGCCACCTTGGACAAGACAAACGTTGGGTTGCTGTGAGTTTTCCAGGCTGTATGGCCATGTTCCAGAAGCATTCTCTCCTGATGTTTCACCCAGATCTATGGCAGGCATCCTCAGAGGTTGTGAGGTTTGTTGGAAACGAGGCAAGTGGGGTTTATATATCTGTGGAATAATGTCCAGAGTGGGAGAAAGAACTCTTGTCCAACAGGCAAGTGGGAATGTTGCAATCCCTGGACATTCCACAGATATATAAACCCCACTTGCCTAGTTTCCAACAGACTTCACAACCTCTGAGGATTTTTTTTTCATGTCAGAAGTGACTTGAGAAACTGCAAGTCACTTCTGGTGTGAAAGAATTGGCTGTCTGTAAGGATTTTACCCAGGGGATGCCTGGATGTTTTGATGTTTTACCATCTTTGTTGGAGGCTTCTCACATGTCTCCACATGGGGAGCTAGAGCTGACAGAGAGAGCTCATCCATGCTCTCCTCGGATTCAAACCTCCGACCTGTCGGTCTTCAGTCCTGCCTGCACAATGGTTTAACTCACTAAACAGATATCTTTAAAACTAGTGTTACTACAAAGTTGTCATGTTACTATATTCTTAATTGTAAAATAAAATAAAATGATATACATAATCTGACTATTATTTATTATAGTCAGATTATGTTTATCATTTTATTTTGAACTTCATATCATTACAATTAAGAATATAGTAACAGGACAACTTTGTATTGGCAGAAGGGCTTAACCCATTGCGCCACTGGGGGCTCCTACCTCTGAGGATGCCTGCCATAGATGTGGGCGAAACGTCAGGAGAGACTGCTTCTGGAACATGGCCAGACAGCCCAGAAAACTCACAGCAACCCAGTGATTCCAGCCATGAAAGCCTTCAACAACACATTCAAACATCAGTAGAATGTGGGAATTTCCAGTTATAATATAGGTGCAGTTATGTGTGCTACGGCCACTTTCTTCAACCTTGTTAGCTCTTATGAATTGACTCAAGAAGTCCCAGGAAGTTGCCAGTGTCTTCCAGTACTCTGTTTGAAAACCTCTATGCTGCCCTTAATTCCAGTTGGGTTGTTTGCAACATTATCCTGTGGAACACATGATTTTTGCAGAGGAGAGAAAGACAGGACAGATGTTTGCATTTTAAGGCCCAGAATGAAACCTCGATGCTTCCAAGGATGGTTCTGAAAGCACTGGGGTATTTTGTGAACCTTTACAAGAAAAGCAAGCCTCGCCAGGATGAAATCGTCACCTTGGGGATGCATTGCCAGTCCCCGTCTTCCACGGACGTGGCATTTGTGCAACGAAGCGTGCATTGCTAGGATTGTCTTGAACCATCTGGCGTGAGCAATCCCTCAGCCCTGGTGCCTTGGCGCTGTCTTTCGAAGCGAGAGCCAACACACAGGCCCTGCTTGTCTGGAGCGAAGCATCCTTAATGGATCCCTTTGACTGATCTCTGCTGCCATCATTTTTGCTTGTGCACAAAGGGGTTGTCAGCACACGCCCATGAAGTCGCCGGAGGAGCCAACATTAAGGAAGGGAGGGAAGGCGCAATGGGGTCGAAAACGGGGACGGAGTGAATTGGAGCATTGTTTGGCTGTAATTTTCTCTTCCTTGTGTGGGCTGCAGTTGAACTTTAGTGGCCTTTCCTTTTCAACCCCTGTTGTTCCACCGCCTCCTTTTTCTTGAAATGCTCTCTCTGTTATATGGTGTTGTTTTGGGATTGACGAGGAAAAGAAAGTTGAGAAATACAACCTTAGAATCTGGATTTTACACAATATACGTGACCAGTAAAAGCATCCAGGATTAATTTCTGTGGGTGTTATACCACTTTTCCGAAATGCAAATTCATCCACGGCAGTGAGTAATCGTCTTGCATCTTAATACCAATTGTTAATTTCTTTTCTGCCCAACAGACCTCCCATATGAAGCACAATACAATATATCATATATATATTAAGTAGATTTAAAAAACCCTTTAAAATAACTGCATGAAAACCAATTTGGAGAATAAGTGCTATAAAACAACATATAATACAATACAATTAACATAAACTAACAGTACAACTACAAACTACCTTGCTAGGCTATACTAAAGCACCCACAATACACAAAAATAACAAATAAAAAGGGGGAAAGACACATGACTTCCAAATTTCCAGCTAATGGTTATACTTATTCAGTTATTCAAATATTTCTGTTTTGCTGGTTATTTTGATAAATATATATTCAAAGTGATTTAAGTGCATCTTTCTAGGATCCAAAAGAGCTTTGTCTGAAGGGCTGTTTGATGCTGTAAAAAGGTGTGGGTTTGTATGCAAATTTGAGGCTAAATCACTTTAATCCTGGGACAGATTATTGAGATCAGTGAGATTTACATAAATGGTGAATAATAAATCCCATTAATCTATTTGGGTTTATTCTAGCTGGGAGCATAATTGGATTTTGCACATACACACCATGTCCCAAAAGTGTATACACCTTTAACAGCTAACAACAACAACAACAACAACAACAGAAAAACTCAAGTCAGTATCAAGACCTCAAAATTGAACTGCAAAGACTCTGGCACATACTAGTACAGGTGGTCTCGGTGGT
The DNA here is from genome assembly GCF_037176765.1 of Anolis sagrei. Lineage (NCBI taxonomy): Eukaryota > Metazoa > Chordata > Lepidosauria > Squamata > Anolidae > Anolis > Anolis sagrei. The sequence goes on along the minus strand of NC_090034.1, from coordinate 40,510,884 downwards.
AATCGGCACACTGCATGCCGTGCCAAAAGATCTCAGCCGGCATTTGGAGACATAAACATTGACAAAATCATGATCTGTCAACTTCGAAAGGCCACCTTACTTGGATCTGTGCACATCATTCAAAAATACATCACATAGTCCTAGACACTTGGGAAGTGTTCGACTTGTGATTGTGTGATATGAAATCCAGCATGTATATATCTCATTTGCTGTGACATACTGTGTTTTTGTGTCAGAATAATAATAATAATAATAATTGATACATATAATAAAAGTGAAAACATATATGTGTGTTGTTGGGATTTCCACTTACAAAGACAATCTCCTGCCTCCACAAACAGCTATAGCTCCCACTATTCAGGAGACACCAAAGGCCCTCCCTCCAATGACATTACAGGTTATAGGGAGAACCATGAACATGTCCAAGAACCCTGTCAATGTCCTCCACAAACACCATACTGCCCACCACCCAAGGCTTTCATTTGGGGATAATTTCTTCCTAGATTTTACGTGTTTCCTCCACCACAGGCATCCCAGTGTTTCTTACTCTCTTCATTGGAGTGAAATTTGCATGACTCCGCCCACTGCCTCTCCCATAACCCTTCCCTATTCTTTTCTATGGCACACAGCAAACAGAGCAGAATTGATCAGCAACTGAACATACTAGAGAGGATTGGGGAGAATTCACCGTGATTTATAGGAGTTGTAGGTACAGGGATGTATAGTTCACCTGCAGTATAAGAGCACTCTGAACTCCATCAACGATGGACCTGGAACTAACTTGGCACACAGAACCCCCATGACCAACAGAAAATCCTGGAAGTCTTTGGAGGGATTTATAGGAGTTGTAGTTCACCTACATTCAGAGCGCACTATGAACCCAAATAACAATGGAGCTGGACCAAACTTGGCATCCATATCTGATTTGAATATTGGTGGGTTTTGAGTGGAATTGGCCTGGACATTTTGGGAGTTATAGCTACTGGGATTTATAGTTCACTTTCAATCAATGAGCACTCTGAACTCCACCAACGATGGAATTGGACTACACGTGGCATATACAGCCCCCATGATTGCTGGAGGTCTTTGTGGGAAATTCACCTTGATTTGGGGGAGGTGTAGTTCACCTACATCCAGAGAGCACTGTGAACCCAAACTGATGAATCTGGACCAAACTTGGCACACATACCTGATATGCCAAAATTTGATTCCTAGGGGTGGGGTTGGGAGGAAATGACCTTCCTTCCTGGGAGTTGTAGTTCACCCATAACCAGAGAAACTGTGACCTCCACCAATGATGGACCTGGACCACACTTGGTACACAGAACCCCCTTGACTAACTCAACCTATTGGAGGGGTTTGAGGGCACTGACTTACCATAGTGGGAGTTGTAGTTTACCCTACAGCTAGAGAGCACACTGAACCCCACCGAGGATGCATCTAGAGCAAACTTGCCCAACATAACAAACTTTAAGTACTGATGGAGTTTTTTTTAGGTTAACCTGGCATGATGTAAGTTGTAGTTCACCCACAACTTTATGCATTATGTATAATTAAAAACTGACTTTTTCAAATAACCCAGGCAACGCTGGATACCCAAGCTAGTAATAATAATAATTTACTTGTTACCTGCCTCTCCTCGCAGCTCGAGGTGGGTTACAACACAGTTAAAACATTCAGGTGAAACACAATACTATAAAAGACATGTATTAAAATCCATAGTACAAAGATTAAAATACGGTACGAATAGAATAGTAGTTATGGTGATTATTTGTAAAAGTAAGTCAGTATATATATTGAAGAATGAATGTTATAGTAATGATTTAATCAGAGTTACAAAGCCCATCTTAAATTACAAGTTTGTCTAAGGTTCAAATTGTTCTTCCCACGCAGCAATGCACTGAGCTCATTGTTAAAGCAAAGTTTCAAATCTCACTTAACGTTTCTCTTGTGATTTTGTGACACTTCTCTGCTATTGTAATCTTTAATCCTGCTAAGAGTGTATACATTTTCTGGGGGAAAAATGTAATATCCCCAGAATTATAAAATAAGGGTGTGTATCATCTTTAATACAAGCAGCTCAGCCGTCACATTATTTATATTCCACCTTTCTTCCCGGCTGGAAGTCAAGGTGGGAACAAGGAAAACGGTCTTCTTGGTGACTTCGCCTCTCAGGCTTTGGAGCTCCTTCCCAAGAGAGACCAGGGTGGAGTGATACTGCCTAATCCAGTTCCGCAATCCAGATTATTATTATTTGAACTAGATTATGAATCGACACTACGATATAATCCAGTTCAAAGCAGATCACCTAGAACTTGGAAGTCCCTGAACAGACTCAGGAGTGGAGTGGGCAGATCAAAAGACAATTTAGCAAAATGGCACTACCTAAAAAAATCCCACACCTTGTGTGACTGTGGAGCAGAACAGACAACTCCACATCTGTATGCTTGTCCACTGTGCCCTGCCTCATGTACAGAGGAAGAGTTGTTGGAGGCTACAGACAGTGCCATTGCTGTTGCCCGTTTCTGGACAAAGGATATTTAGCTGCCTGCGCTTTTTCTATTTTTATCAATTTTATACTAATTTATGCAATGTTTTTGATACAAAATAATATAAAACGAAATAATAATAATAACCTAGATCCAGAAATTGGATTATATGGCAATGTAGATGTGATTCAGGATGTCCTCATCCTTGTTACCTTTCCCAAGCAGGTCAAGACATTACTTTGCCATCAGGCATTTGGGGGAGGATGAGGGACACACACCTGAGGAAGTTGAGAGTGGGATTTCGGGGGATGTTTACTTTTCAATGTCATTCTATTTGTACGTGTATTTTTATTGTGTCTTCACTGTATTTTAACTGATATCCATGACACAAATATTTAATTGTTTTTAAATTGCTTTTAATGTTTGTATTGGCCATGTTTTAAAATGCATTGGGTTGTGTCATATTCTTATAGAAATGATGATGATGATGATGATAATAATAATAATGGGTTGCTGTGAGTTTTATGGGATGGCTGGCCATGTTCCAGAAGGATCCTCTCCTGATGTTTCACCCACATCTATCTGATATTTTGAGGTCTGTTGGAAACTAGGCAAGTGGGGTTTATATACATGTGGAATAATGTCCAGGATGAGAGAAAGAACTCTTGTCTGTGGGAGGCAAGTTTGAATGTTGCCATTGCCCACCTTGATTAGCATTGAATAACCTTGCAGCTTCAAAGCCTGGCTGCTTTCTGCCAAAGGGGAATCCTTTGTTAGGAGGTGTTAGCTGGCCCTGATTGTTTCCTGTCTGGAATTCCCCTGTTTTCTGAGAGTTGTACTTTATTTACTATTTTGAGTTTTGAGTTTTTAAGTACTGGGGGCCAGATTTTGTTCATTTTCATGGTTTTCTAGTTTTCATTTTCATGGTTTCCTAGTTTCCAACAGATTTCACAACCTCTGAGGATGCCTGCCATAGATGTGGGTGAAACGTCAGGAGAGAATGCTTCTGGAATGTGGCCATACATCCTGGAAAACTCACAGCAGTCCAGTGATTCTGGCCATAAAAGTCTTCAACAACACAATAATAATAATAATAATAATAATAATAATAATAGTAGAGACACTTGGGATTAGGGGGATAGGGAAGGGAGATGAGAGGATATGGATTTTATTGTGAAGTGTGTTGAGATGTTTGAAATGAAAAATAGTAAGAAACGTTAGGAATAACACACAAGCAGGTGATACCATTGAGAAGTCCTCCTGCATTGACTGCCTGTGATGGTTGTCTCACACTGCCGAATGGTTGGGTTGGTCCTGATTCAAATGTCTGGGCTAATTGATTTAGTAGCTAATTGATTTAGTTTCCCAACTGCAAGGTCTGAACTATGGTTTGGTTTATGGGGAACTTATGCTGTTGTCTGTCCAGGGCTTTGTGGAACTCCTACATCTAAAGCCGTCCTTTCTTATTAATTTTTTTTAGTCGAAGCTTTTGAGGAAGTGTCGGACAGCCTCTGTGTCCCGCAGTACAACAAAGACGGCGAAGAAAGGGTCATTCTCTTCCTCAAAATGGCCACCAACCAGGAGTGCAGTCCAGATTTGGTGAAACGAATCAGAGAAGCAATCCGGATTGCGCTCTCAGCCCGGCATGTGCCCAGCCTCATTTTGGAAACGGAAGGCATCCCGGTATGTCAGGGCAGTCTTTTTCTTCTTTCCCGTTGCTGCATTTTTTTCATTGTCATCTTGGAATAGTAATTAAGGAGCAGTTGTCACCTCTCTTCAAAGCCCACACATGCCTGGAAATTTAAGCCTTGGTTTTTTTTTCTTGAAAAAAGTAGGTTGGGGGAGTCTTATAAATAGTTTGTCTGTGTTGCTTAGCAACGCATGTGTGCGTGTGTGGCTTTCCTTCTCGAATACACCTTTACTTTTATCTTTCTTTAAAATAATAAATGTCCTTTGTCTATATCTATATATTGGGTTAAAAATATAACAATAGAGACTCCTTGGGTGCTGGTGATCAATATAAAATGGATTCTTGATTAGACATCAAAGCTGCCTCAATCCCCATGCTCCAAGGATGGATCAAGTAGGATGTCTTTCTTAAAAACACAATTGCCCTGAGATCTCATAACCAAATGTTTTCATATTGTGGATTTTTTGTGTGTGTCAGGAGCAACTTGAGAAACTGCAAGTCACTTCTGGTGTGAGAGAATTGGCCGTCTGCAAGGACGTAGCTCAGGGGATACCCGGATGATGTTTTACCATCCTTATGGGAGGCTTCTCTCATGTGCTCGCATATAGAGCTGAAGCTCACAGAGGGAGCTCATCCGCACTCTTCCCAGATTCAAACTTCCAACCTGTTGGTTTTCAGTCCTGCCGGCACAAGGGTTTAACCCTTTGTGCCACCTGGGGCTCCTAATATTGCGGATGGCCGATGTCTTCAGACTTGTCATTCCCAAAGTGACTTATAAACGACTTATACATACATATACGTCAAAGCATGCATGTTTGTCTGTCTGTTTGTACCACAAAGGCTGTTGCTAAGTGAAGTGGCCCTCTGTGTGATGTCAGTGGGAAAGAAAGGTGATCTGTGTACGAGGGGAAGGGAGGAAGGAGCCCCAAATCTTGCTATGGAGATATTGTGAGGTAGGTCCCCACAGCTGGAGAAGAGAGAAAGCAGATGGGGAAGGAAAGGGAGAAAGGGAAAACAAAGGGCAGGAAAGGAAAAGAGAAGGGAGGGAGGTGGGAAGAAAGAAAAAGGAGGGAGGGAAATGAAAGGAAAGAGGAAAGATGTGAGGGAAGGAAAGATAGAGAAAGAAGGGATGAAAGCAGAGGGACACGGTCCCTCTGATAGCTGGGCCATTGCTGGGTATATATGCTAGTCCCACTCTAGGACCTCATCACACTAGAAAATGAATCCACTTTAAACCTGGTTTTTGCCTTCTGCAGAATTGTGGGGTTTCTAGTAGGCATTGGCAATCCATGGTTCTAAATGATTCTAAAGAACTTAGAAAACTAGAGAGTGCTGGTGCTTTGCTTCTAAAGTGTTGCTAAAGTTCTGGTGGTGAAAATTTCAGAACTCTAACAAAACTTTCAAAATTTGATTATAAATGGCAGTTCCTAATTGGTTCTGTCATAACATTTGCCAATAACGAAATAATAATGACATTTTGAAAGTTTTGTTAGAGTTCTGAATTTTTCACCACCAGAACTTTAGCAACACTTTAGAAGCAAAGCACCAGCACCCTCTAGTTTTGTGAACACTTTAGAACCATTTAGAACCATGAATTGCCCATGCTTAGTTTCTAGTTCAGCATTTAACACACTAAACTACAAACCCTAGAATTCTGCAGGAGGCAGAAACTGGGTTTAAAATGGATTCATTCTCTAGTGTGTTGAAGCAGTTAGATGCAGTCACAAGTGTGGGATGTGAAGGGCCCACTATGTAATTTTCATCTCTTCCTTCAACCATAGAGCACAACCAGCCATTTTGTTGTGTCTGGGAATGGTGGTTCTTGTGTGATGGTGAGAGCTAAGAATCTTAGAAACCTAACTCGTCCCATCAGACAAGAGGAATTATGGGAGCTGAACTCCAAAAGACCTGGAGGGGTCCAGGTTGGACAGCACTGGTCTAGATGCACCTATGGGTATTCCAGATAAAGGTATAGTGGATGGAGAATGTTGCGGTCTTCAGATGTTGTGGCCACACCAGGGACCAGACTGAGTAGAGTTGATGGGAACTCTAGGCCAAAACATCTGTCGAATCAAAAACTTCCCTCTACTGCTCTAGTTGATCGATATTTAGAGTTTTTACAATTGAATCTCACAAATCCTGAGACAGAGTTGCTAATGAACCAGTTTAGCAGTAGATCCTAACTAGACTGGTGATGGGGCTGGAAAAAGGATACAAGGAAAGGCGATTCTGGGAGGAAAAGAGCCAAATGGCAGTTTCAGCTCTCTTTTTGCCCTGGCAAGGAAATGTTATAGGTGTCCTTGTGTTGCCCGAAAGACGCCTACTGCCAGGAAACCTTCCAACGTGTCAAACTGTGGCTTTCAACTATGGGCATGCTAGCATACTGCCCACTGCCAAGAAAATGTACTATTACAAATGCAGCAATGATGGACCCTGATCTCTGTTTTTGTCCAAACCCTGATAGATGAGCTTCAAATAGCTCCATAAACCTAAATGCTGAGAGCAAAGAGAATGGCACAGAGCAGCAGGTAACTGAGGAATCCTAGTTTAGACCATTAATTAGCTCACGTTCCGAACTAAACTCTCATTATGTTTCGGGTACAAATGTGCTGACATGAAAGCAGTTCGCTTATATTCAGTTCTTTTTTGGGTTCTCTTCCCCCGACCCACCACCCTCTGTTCCTTTTTTCCTTTTGGCCACAATGCTTAAAGCTATATTTAGGTGCATTTTAGTGGCTCGGAAACAATTTACCTGTCACCCTTCTTGCAGCTTTGAAGAACAGGGGCCTGTCAGCAGCCCAAATTCCAAATAACCCCTCAATGGGAATGAAGAGTGTCACAATGCAGAAAAGGGAAGTGGAGCTGGAACCTCAGTGAATGTATTAGCAGCGGGTGTCCCATCACTCAGAAGTTTTCCATATATTTGGGGAAAGTGCAGAAAAGGCCAACTGAAATTGCCAGGAGCATTGACATGTAATGAAAGTCTGCCATGTTTGCTCATCACCTGATGTAGCCCTTTGGGACCAGAGATTTCCTACTTTTGCTGTAAAATAATGCAGTGTGTTGAGTACAATTGGAGTCCCAAGTAGAATAGACAGACTGAAAATAATGGCATTTATTAGTAACCACTTACATAATTTAATTGGGACTATTTATTTATTTACCTTATTTACATCTCGCCTTTTTCTACCCCGAAGAGGACTCAAGGCGGCTTACATATCACACCTCTGTGATGCCTTAAAACATACAATGTTAACTTAAAATAACCAGAATTAAAAATAATACATAATAATACAATTAAAATACATTCCAATGTAATCGCGTCATCCAGCGTCATAGTCTAAAGACCAGTCCATAGTTAAATTGCACATTTTCCATACTAACATTCCTGCAGTTTTTGACTCTCTTTCTAAACACTAAGAGGGAAGGGGCTGTCCCGATATCGCTAGGGAGGGAGTTCCACAACCGAGGGGCCACTACTGAGAAGGCCCTGTCTCTCGTTCTCCCCCAGATGCACTTTTGAAGAAGGTGGGGCCGAGAGCAGGGCCTTCCCAGACGATCTTAATCTTCAAGATGGTTCATAGAGGGAGATATGTTCAGACAGGTAGGCTACTTTAGTTGGGGCAAAAATTGGATTTAGGATATTGTTATTTGTGGCCATAATGTCTAAAAAGGGAGGTGGTAGCTGAGAGTGACACTCCTCTTAGAATCCTTGAAGGTTGATTTTCAAGTTGTAAGTATTAGTTGGTTATTTATTTGGCTACACATGCAGTTTCTAAACTGAAACAAATTACATAGAGCTTGATCTCCGCAGACAATGGATTTTTGTAAATTGTCATTTGTCTTGTTATCATTTCTGTTCACGGTGCCTTGTACCTTTGTATTTGTTTTTGAACAGCCCATGAAGAAGTCCATAAAAAACTTTCAAGCAGAAATTAGTTGGGCAGTTTCAGGATCCAGGGCTCTGCCGGTATGCAGGCAGATTTGAACCAAAAACAACACCCAGCTTGCCTCCAAAAACTATTTTACTTAAAGCAGCACTTACTCATTTGGCTGTTTTCAAGGTCCAAGTTCAAAACATAAAGATAGCACACAGCCACAGATACAAAGAAAAGACTATAACAAAAACTAAAGCTTTGGAAATGGACTATGATAAGCGGAATGAATTTATTAATTACGGACTTGGCAAAATGATGGCCACCAGGCTGGCTTTTTATTGTATTTTTATTGTATTAATGTAATGTTTTAATTGTGATAATTATTGTTACTATGTATTTTATTGTGTTAATTGTAGGCATCACCATATGCTGGTTGGAAGCCGCCCTGAGTCCCCCTTAGGGGGTTGAGAAGGGCGGGGTAGAAGTCCCCGAAATAAATAAAATAAATAAATAAACAAGGAGAGTACTACAAACACCAGTTCAGGAGAAAGAGTAGACCATAGTCAAGGTTGCAGTCCGGGAGTCAAATACCAAGAATTCACTAATTAATGTTTAAGATTCAAGAGACCAAAGCATAGTCATTGTTCCAAAGGTCAAGCAAGAGAGTCCAGAGTTCAAGGGTGATCCAAAACATGTAGTCAAGAGTCATTCCAGGGATTCAAGGTATATCAAGGTTCCACACAAGATACAGCAGTGACAGGATTCTCACCAGGGTTCAAGGTTCTTCAGGGTACAAGGTTCCAAGAGTTCACAAGTCAGGTCAGGATGCCACAATCCACACAACCTGGGAGGAACCCACCAACATCCAAGTACAGTGTTCCCTCATTTATCGTGGGTGCTACGTTCCAGGACCACCCGCGATTAGTGAAAATCCATGAAGTAGGGATATATATATATATGGAGAGAGAGAAAGAGAGAGAGAGAGAGAGGGAGGGAGAGAGAGAGAGAGAGAGAGAGAGAGAGAGAGAGAGAGTATATATATTTACAATCTCAAGCTTGACGCCTCTCCCATCTTTCTTTTGCTGCATGCTGGTCCCCCTTCCTCCCTACCGACTCCCGCGTGCTCTCTCCTTCACTCACAGTCTTCCTCTCCCAGGCTAGGCTCCTCCAGAAGCGGGGCAGGGCGCAGGGGCAGCGGCAACAGAAGGGTTGTCGAGAGGGCCATGGCTGCCTCGCCCTGCTCCTTGCTCAGGCCCAGCACCGCTATGGCAGTAGCAGCAACAGTAGGGAAGCCTGCTCAACCCGGACGTGGGACGTGGGCCTGGGGTGACATGTGGGAGCCTGGCAGGAAGGTCTCCTCCTCCTCCTCTTCTCTGAGGCGCTGTAGGGAACTGTGGGATGAGCAAGGCCTCGTCAGGGAAGGAGCATGTATGCTGGAGAAACAACAGGTGTACCATGTCCCCTCTCTACTTGTATTTTTTAAATTCATTTTTTTAAAACTGCGAAACAGCGAGTCCGCGGAAAGTGAACCACGAAGTAGCGAGGGAACACTGTATAGTAAAACTTTGCATGGTTCTTTTTATGCAGCTGATCACAGCTGCATCCTGTCTCTGTAGGCCTCCGCACTTATCGTTGCCACCTGTTAGTCCTTATATACAGATTACTCTACCCTTTAGAACTAGGAGGAAGATTGACCCCATCTATACCTTTTGCAGCATTACCACCTGTACTCACCACCACCAACTGCTAGGTATTCTACTACTAGCCAGCATCAACTGCTGGACATGACAGGCTGTTTCTGAGAATAAATTCATCCCTTTTTCAAAACCCAGAGACATTGTCCTTTCCCCCCCACTTCTGTTATTGAATGAGATCAGACCGCTTTGCTTTGCCTATAAGGACACATACTAAGTTCGACTTTTAAAAAATGTATTGGGTCATGTTTACAATAAAATAATGCAAGTAAAGTCTAAATCAGTGGTTTTCAACCTGTGAGTCCCCAGGTGTTTTGGCCTTCAACTCCCAGAAATCCTAACAGCTGGTAAACTGGTTGGGCTTTCTGGGAGTTGTAGGCCAAAACACCTGGGGACTCACAGGTTGATAACCACTGGTCTAAATGAAGAAATCCATTCAAATTAAGCCACAGACAGTAGAAAGAAAGAAAATACACCATTTACCCAGTAAAAACCCTTTCTACAACAGATGAGGTCAGTTACCCAGCCACTTTGGGTGTCTTTTTTAAAGAGAGAGAGAAAAAGAGGGATACCAATAATAAATAACTTGTTTGTATATTTTGAACATTGAAGTAACTGAAGAAGTTTAAAAAGAAAGAAAACAGTGCCAGTCCCCAGATGAAGACTGAGGAAGGGAAATTAATGCAAAACAGTGAACCATTTGCTTGGGAGATAAAACAGGAGACAGGTAAAACTAATAAATAATAACTTCATCTTAGTTAGGAATTTCCAGAGGCTGAGAGCAGTCATAAAGAAAAAAAACCCTTGTGTTCATATTAGCTGTACCCCAGAAAGTGGTGGGACCAAAAGAAGACCTTCTCCTGAAGACTCAAAGATCGAGCAGGAGAATATAGTCTTTCTTGCTTTTTGGCAAGGACCGCATTTCAGCACAGGGCTTTCCAATTCAGATCTACACTGCCATATAATCCAGTTCAAAGAAGATAATCTGGAATTTATATGGCAGTGCAAATGGCGCCTCTAGCACCCTATTTTTCAAGTAGGTTTTCATCCCCCTCAAAATGAATGTGCTGGTTTGAGTGGACATTGTATTCCTCCTCAGTCCGTGAATGGTAGTAACCATCTTCTGTTGTCATGTCTGTGCTAACCTGATGGCTTCTTCACCAATGTCTTCTTCTCTGCTTCTCAGTACACAATAAATGGAAAGAAAGTTGAAGTGGCTGTCAAGCAAGTCATTGCTGGGAAAGAAGTGGCTCAGCGAGGGATCTTCTCCAACCCTGAGACGCTGGACCTCTACCGAAACATTCCCGAGCTCCAGAACTTCTGAAGGAGTCTGCCTTTCCCCATCCTTCGATGTCTGTGGGTGTGAGCGTGTGTGTCTGGTTTTGTACTGTATATATAATCTGTACATGGATGCTGTATGTAAAAGAAACTTATTTAAGTGGCGGTGTTTCTTTGGACAAAGGGAAATGCTGTTTTTATTGCCAAGTGCTTCATGGAAAGGCTTTTTTTTTTTTTTTTTTTTTGAAGGAGTGCAGCGCTGTGGATTTTGGCACGTCGGTATTGCTTTTCCTCCAGCCGAGAAGAGCCGACGTTCCCTCCTTGCAGGTCACTAGGTGCAGACATTTTTTATAATGTATAGTAAAGATCTGTTTTCTGTGTTGAATTATCAAATTAAGGGAAAGGGGTGAGCGTCCCGTGGGTGGTAGGGCCAGACTTCTTTAAGATCAGATTTGAGTATTCAAACCATGTGTTAAGCCTTCTGGGCATTTTTTCTATCATGGAAACATTGGAAAACGGTAGGAAAATGCCTCCCTTAGAGCAGTAGCTACTGTATTTTGCTCAAAGTATTTAGTCATAGGAGATGGGTACATTAAGTATAGGAAATGTGTGATCAGCAGCAATGCCTTAGAGCTCGTAAAAATTACACTATGTAACAGAATTAGGAAAAAAAACTGTTCCTGGTTTGAAAGTGTAGTTTAATTGTGCAGTACTTACTTTGAAAGTGGAGCACCCAGTGGCCCAATGGGTGGCGTAATGGGTTAAACCTTTGTGCCAGCAGGACTGCTGACTGAAAGGTCGGCGGTTTGAATCTAGGGAGCAGGGTGAGCTCCCATCTGTCAGCTCCAGCTCCTCATGCGGGGACATGAGAGAAGCCTCCCACAGGATGGTAAAACATCCAGGCACCCCCTGGGCAATGTGCTTGCAAAGGGCCAATTCTCTCACACCAGAAGCTACTTGCAGTCAAGTTGCTCCTGACATGAAAAAAAGCAAAACTTTGAAAGTAGTTGTTATATTCCAGAAACTTTGTTTTTGTGGCTGACACAAACTGTGTAGAATTGGTTGAGATTCGGAGATATTCATTGAAAAATGTGCTATAGCAGATGTCCCTCCCACAAAAACAAAGTTTTTGCAGTTTAATAAGTCTTTCCATGTTTTGATGATAGAACCAATTAGGAAATGATATTTATAACCCAGGAACAAAAATCGTGTTACATAGTGTTTGGAGACTACCCCCCCCCCCCCCCAAATAATCTTTGTTGTGGGGTCTGGGAGATTTTGAGACTTGTAGTCCCAAAGGGAACTTTTCCAAGCTGTTTGGAGTCCAGCAATTTGTTAGAACTCAAGGTGTTTCCTTGACTATTTCAAGAAACCCTTTGTAACCTCCTTGGCTGGAAAATTCATGTGGGAGACCGTTTCTGGCAGTAAGGAGTCTTACTTCATCACTCTGGAGAAAAAATCCACTTAAAATCCAGTTTCTGCTTTTTGCGGAATTCTGGGGTTTGTAGTTTAGTGAGGCTGTTAAAGGCTCCTCCCAAAATTACAAACCCCAGAATTCTGCAGGAGGCAGCAACCAGATTTTAAGTGGATTTTTTCTCTAGGTTTTTTTTTTTTTGGTCGTGTCAGGACCGACTTGAGAAACTATAAGTCGCTTCTGGTGTGAGAGAATTGGCCGTCTGGAAGAACGCCTGGATGTTGTGTTGTTTTAACATCCTTGTGGGAGGCTTCTCTCATGTCCCTGTGTGAGGAGCTGATAGAGGGAGCTCATCCGTGCTCTCCCCAGATTTGAACCTGCAACCTGTTGGTCTCCAGTCTTGCCGGCACAGGGGTTTAACCCACTGCGCCATCGGGGGCTCCTTTTCTCTAGTGCGATGAGGCTAACGGATTTCCAACCTGTTGACTTGCTTTAGTGTTGTTGTTTTTAAAGGGACTGTTGGTTCTGTTTCAAAACCTTAAAAAGAAAAGAACGCTTCTTTGTTTTTTAAAACACTTAAGTTTCAAGCACAGCATGGCTTGCTGTTCTCAAGGATACTTGACTTTAGCTGCTAGATTTGAAAGATTGTGACCCTTGTCCGGATCCGCTGGTGTCGTCTTTCAACTGATGGGACCAATTAGCCCTAATGGGCTGAAAACCATTTCCATGGGATGTTGACGGGCATCATGCTCTTGGCATGGTTTTGTTCTGTTGCACCCTGAATTGCCTCTGTGAGCAAAGAGGGGGAGATGGTGCTCTTGGATGTGTGGCTGTGGTTAGCAGTCAGAAACCTTATGGCCTGGATTTGATTTTCAAGAGGAGAAGAAAAGAAGTCGGTTTGATGCACACTGTTTGGACTACCGATTCCTTCCTAACTAGCCATGAAAGCGCAGTTGTAGGTCAAAACATGGAGAACTGCAGGCTGCCAACTTGGCTGTTGGGAAAGAAAATAGTAAAAGTGGAGGAAAATGAGCAGGGAGCATTTGTGAGATTGGGGTTTGCACCGCAGTCAGGTCAGAGAGCCCTCTCGAGTCCGCCGACAGTATATCTCTCAGAAGCCCCAAAAGAGCTTTGTGTTTGGTGGCCAAATCCTTTTTTTCTTCTTTTTTAAAATAGAAATGCAGTTGATCTTTGGGGAAAGGGGAAATGCATTTCAAATGTTTTCTTTGCGTTTTTTAAAACTCTGTCTCCGTTTTTAAAAAACTTTTTTTCCTAACAAAATAAGCTGATACAAGTGTGTTGAAACATCACAATGATTGTGTTTTTGATAAAGGAATGGTAAGAAAACGAGTCCAGCATTCAATGAGCTTTTACTGTACTTTGGTAAGCGGATTCTGTTTGGGACTTTTTCCCTTTTTGAAATCATGATGTTGAAACACATTCAATGATGTTTTAAGGAATTTACATGTAATAAAGATGCAGAATAAAGTTTCACCTTTGTCGGAGTGAATTGATCACATAAGCATTGCTTTGAATGGAGTCAAGACTGGTAAACCTGACATAAACATAGGAGGCTGTCATAGAAGCAGAGTGCAGAAAGTCTCATATAACTTCCCAAAGGATGATTCTCCCCAGCGTTTCCTCTTCACCCTGGAAAGAGGTGACAAGTGGAGTGCCAGAAGCAGGGTTCCATCCTGGACCCGTTCTTGTTAAAGAGCTTTATTAATGACTTAGGTGAAGGGTTAGAAGGCATGCTCATCAAGTTTACAGACGACACCAAATTGGGAGGAGAGCCAAAACTCCAGAAGACAGAAGCAGAATTCAAAACAGTCTTAACAGATTAGAGAGATGATTGACCAAAACTAACAAAATGAAGTTTATCAGAGACGCATGCAAGATACTCCACTTAGGCAGAGAAAATGAAATGCAAAGATAAAGAATGGGGGGCGATGCCTGGCTCAACAGTAATAGATAGAAAAAGATCTTGGAGCTCTCGTGGACAAGAAGGTGAATATGAGCCAACAATGTGATGCGGCAGCTAAAAAAATCCAGTGGCATTTTGGCCTGCATAAATAGGAATATAGTGTCTAGATCCAGGGAAGTCATGCTCCCCCTCTATTCTGCCTTGTTTAGACCACACCTGGAATCACACTGTGTCCAGTTCTGGGCCCCACAATTGAAGGGAGGGGTTGACAATCTGGAATGTGTCCAGAGGAGGGCGACTCAAAGGATCAAGGGTTTGGAAAACAAGCCCTAAGAGGAGTGGCTTAAAGAGCTGGGCATGTTTAGCCTGCAGAAGAGAAGGCTGAGAGGAGACATGATGAGGCCCATGGATAAAGATGTGAGGGGAAGTCATAAGGAGGAGGGAGCAGGCTTGTTTTCTGCTGCCCTGGGGACTAGGGCGTGGAACAATGGCTTCAAACTACAGGAAAGAAAGGAGATTGCACCTGAACATGAGGAAGAACACCATAATGGTGAGAGAGAGCTGTTCAGCAGTGGAACTCTCTCTGCCCCGGAGTCTGGTGGGGGCGCCTTTATTGGAGGCTTTTAAGGAGAGGTTGGATGGCCATCTGTCAGGAGTGCTTTGAATGCGATTTCCCTGATTCTTGGCAGGGAGTTGTAAGTACGATTCTAAATATGATTCTAAGTTTTATTGCAACATTTCAAAAAATAATTAAAAAAACTTTGGAAATACAAACTCTTGCAAACTCGGTGCCAAGATTTTTTTAAAGGTTAAACGAACAGCTTAACAGCCAAATATATCAGAAGGTTTGTCACATTAATCAATAACCTTGGGTATTAACTGCCATGCTACTCTAGAATAGCTCTTGCTTGGATCCTAAAAGCTTTCAAAATATGAGGGGAAGTTGTAGGTGATAAAAGCATCCTTATCCCACAGCTGATACTGTCATTCAACATTTTATTTCAGAGACTAAATTTGACACTAAGTGGCTAAAAAAAATCAAGATATCTAGAGTGTGGCCCGGCATAGAAAGAGCAAAATACTATAGCATATAGTGTGGAAGGTCTTCCAACTTGAAAATGCCATTTCAGTCTCCACTGATAGCAAGATTTATTTATTTACAGTATTTATACCCTGCCCTTCTCTCCCCGAAGGGGACTCAGAGTGGCTTACGGAACACACATACGGCAAGCATTCAATGCCAATTATACAATTAACAAGGACAGACAACACAAACAGAGGTAAAGGCAGTTTTTCCCATCTTATTTCCAGCATCTTGGAGGCTGTGTGTGACTCCAGGCATGCTGTTCCTCCATCTTCCATGCCGAGGAGCTTTCCTCTGATCAGTGTCCTTAAGGGCGCTTTTATTACCTCCCTGCTAAAAGTGGTACCTATTTTATCTACTCGCATTTCTGCTTTTGACCTGCTAGGTGGGCAGGTGAGCTGTAGCTAATGGCGGGTACTCTCCCTGACCTGGGCTCAAACTGCTGATCTTTTGATTGGCAGGATTTTTTCTGCAGCACAGCAGTTTAGCCTGCTGTGCTAAGCCCGGGCCTGCTGTTCTAAGCCTGGCTCAAATCGGCACCTAAGGAGTTTTCCTCATCACATACAGCGTAATTAGCTGACGGTAAAAATGATGAAGGAACCGCAAGACAAAAATGGGTCAACCTGGTTATGGAATATGGAAACCTGGCACTAACCTCTCCTTGAGGTTGGTACTAGGCCACTTGTGCGCTTGCTTTGGATCCCCTATTAGAGACCCAATGATGGTCATCCCCAGGACTGAAGTTGCAGTGGTACAGCATTGAAGAGACCCTTTCCAATGTCTGAAACCTCCTCCAGAGCTTGGTGCCTCCAACGCTGCCATCAGCATGCTAAACGCAAATGCTACATTAGCTGTGTACGTGGCTTCATTAAAACTTCATTACACATTCTTTAATTCATGCAAAATGGTTGGAGTTTACAAAGCACTCCAATCATTATTAATAAGTAAATTTGGAATAGTTCATTAATTAATGCCAGTTGGAGAGGCGTCAGATAACAGAGGAAGAATACTAAGCCGAAGTGGGTTTCTTTTCAAAATTGTGTCTTCCTGAGCAAAGCACGGCAGAACTTTGAGAACTGGTGGCAGATGGGCTCGGTCTCTTGTTTGCATTTCCTGTGTAGCTTGGCAGCGTTGCCTTTGATGCATAAATAAATCCAAAAATGATAGGCTGATGGTGCTTCATGTATTGATATTATTCCTTCTCCTGGGGAAGAGAAGTGGAACAGACCACATCCCTGAATTATTGCCAGACACCGATTGGAAATCACACCAAGGTGCCCTCTGTATCCTTTGCAATGGATAACCAGGGTGGGAATCATTCCTAAATAATGCGGAGACTCCAGTGAACTCTTGCTGTGCCGGATAAGCCTGTTGGCTGGAGTTTTCCTTTTGCTCTGTAGTCATATAAGTTACTCCTCATGATAGCTACATCACAATTGTCATACCAGATTCCGAGATGTCACTAGCCATCATGGTTTCACTCATATCGGTAATTCGGATGAGGATCAAATCAAATGTTCAGGCTACTATATATTTGTGGTACCACATTCTACTTTTCTTTGGCTTTCTGCAGCAGTGGTTCCCAAATATTTTTGGTTATGGAGACTTCTTTTCCCGCAGAACCCCAACTCTATCCCTAAGCCTTTTGAACACAATTTCCTCCTCCTTTCATCTTCTCCTTTTGCCTGAGTGTTGTATATAATGTAATAGGTTTGGAAATAAAGGGAAACCAGTTTGAATATCACCACAAACATTTATTTTGATACAAGAAAATATTGGATGAAGGAAATTGTCTCTTCTTGTACTTAAAATAGTTTTGAAATTGATCTTTATGCCAGACAGCTGAGTATGTGGATCTGGAGCAACATCCAACTTACTCCTATACAGGCAGTTCTGTAGGTTTGTTCTTAAGTTGAATTTGTTTGTAGGTCGGAGCAGGTACATTATTTAAGTGCAACTCCAGCCAAATATATTTACACACACACACACACACACACACACAGAGAGAGAGAGCTTTGGATAGCATAGGGAAGGGTTAACACCCCTGTGGTGTTTCTTTTGTTGTTTGTGCCCTGTTCAGGAGATTTCACTTTATTTTCTGTCCCTGTGATAATTAGATTTTGAAAAACCTGGCTTCTTATAGAAACAGGGATTGGTGATAAAGCTTCAGTGGAGACACCTTTTCCCCATGATAATAACTCTTCCAGGATTCTTTCTTAGTTTCAGTTTGCTATCGTATCTTCTGTTGAAGTCTAGCTGAGTGTCTTATGCACGGACTGCCTCTGTTGACTAAAACTTCTTTTCCTGTTCAAGGTCTTGCTCCCATCATTAACTCCTGCACCCTGTACCTCAAAATCAACTTCCTTCTCAGATAACTGACCAGGGATACAGTTATTATTATTATTATTATTATTATTATTATTATTATTATTATTATCATCTGAAACATAACAAGATGAGTCCACAGCAGACAAGATCATTCTGCTGGCTGTTGTATTGTCGGACACTTCCCAAGTGTCTAGGACTGTGTGATGTATCAGCAAATAATGCGTGCAGATCCCAATAAGGTGGTCTTCTGCAGCTGGCAGATGGTAATTTTGTCAGTGCTGATTGTGTTTAAATGCAGGCCAAGGTCTTTAGGCACTGCACCCAGTGTGCCGATTACCACTGGGACCACCCTGACTTGGCTTGAGCCAGTCTTTGCAGTTCGATCTTTATATCCTCATATCATGTCACCTTTTCCAGTTGTTTCTCTTCAATCCTGCTGTCACCTGAGATTGTAACATCAACAAGCCATACTTTGTTTTTTAACATGATCGTGAGGTCAGGAGTATTGTGCTCCAAAACTCTGTCAGTCTGAATTCAGAAGTCCCAGAGTAGTTTGACATGTTCATTTTATTTATTTATTTATTTAGAGCTCTTCTCGACCTCCGAAGAGGGACTCAGGCCAGCTAACAGCAGAAAATTCAACACAAATATAGTAAACATAATAATATCATAATACATTAATACAAAATACATTAAAATACAGATCATACAATATCATACAATTACAAAAGCCATGTGTTCAAAATAAAATCACAAATTTTCTGTAACCTTTTCAGGCTTGTGATCCCACCAGTTCTTTGTCACAGGCAGATGGTATTATTATTATTATTATTATTATTATTATTATTATTATTTCCCAAGTCTGGGACCTTGAGGATCCTCTTGCAGCAACTCAGGCCTCTCTGGCCTCTCTTTTAAACTCCATTCAGGCCCAAGCGACCCCCTCATCCCCAGACCCTGGCCCAGAAACCGGATCAACATCCCCATTCCCATCATGAATATCAACATGAACATCAGACACAATCACAGTCTGATCAGGATGATATACAACAGCGATTGCTTCTATTTTTTGTGCTATAAGACTAAAAGCACAGTTTGGGAATCACCATCTTACAGTACACACAGTCCTGATCATAAAAAGCATCTCTTCGGAAGTCTCTGCGATCTTAAGGTGAACAAGCTCCACTGAATCGAAGCAGGGACAGTCTATCTTTGCAGCTTGCACTACTTTGCAAAAGTGGGGTTGCGGTATTCTAATCATGATTTCCAGATCCCAGGGGAAAGAAAGGGCTGAACAATTCTTTGGTTTTTGACCTTCACGATTTGGCCTAGGGAAAAATCCATTCCTGCCCTTTTCTCAGTTGGTTTGTTTGTATTGTAAAAATTATTATAAACATTAGAATGATCAAGAAATGTGGATCTATGGCATTCCAAACTCACCTCCAAACTGGGATTGTATGCAAATGCACATGCAAAAATTCCAGCTAGAGTTATGTTCTCCAGCAATATGGTAGCAGCTGAGATGCAGAGAGAATGTGCTCGTTTTTCCTGCCTGGGACTTGGGGGCCTCGTTTAGATTCCAATCATGAGATAATCAACCACCGTCAAAATGCCTTTCTTGACACGATTCGCTTGCAGATGGAAGGCCTCGGTTATGCAAAACAGCCGAGCGATTCCATTAGCCAACCCCAAAGGTGAGCCTCCAGAATATGTTTTGGCTCTCCACATAGAGACATTGATAAAGCAACAGCTGTCTATGCAATTCCTCATCATTATGTCTAATGTTTCCCATGCATACATCCAGAAGAACAGCAAGTCAGCCAGGCATTTTGCAGAGATAAAGTTCAGCTGTTAGTGCAGGAATTAATGTAATTCCCTATCTTTTCACAGAACACCTACAATACTTGTCTTTGGGAAGCCATCATTTAGAGTTTTAATATATTGTCGAAAGCTTTCATGGCTGGAATCACTGGGTTGCTGTAAGTTTTTCGGGCTGTATAGCCATGTTCCAGAAGCATTCTCTCCTGACATTTTACCTGCATCTATGGCAGGCATCCTCAGAGGTTGTGAGGTCTATTAGATACTAGGAAAATGGGGTTTATATATCTGTGAAATGTCCAGAGTGGGAGGAAGAACTCTTGTCTGTTGGAAGTAGGTGTGAATTCTCTGGTTGGAGAAGTCAGCCATAACAGAGCACCTGATGAACCAACCTGGACACAGCACATTATTTGAAAACACAGAAACGCTGGACCACTCTAACAACTACCATGTCAGACTACACAGAGAAGCCATTGAAATCCACAGGAATGTGGACAATTTCAACAGAAAGGAAGAAACCATGAAAATGAACAAAATCTGGCTACCAGTATTTAAAAAAACTCCAAATTCATAACAGTAAATAAAGAACAACTTTCAAAAACAGAGGAACTCCAGACAATAAACAATCAGGGACAGCTAATCACCCCTCAACAAAGGATTCCCCCAGGCAGAAAGAATCCACACCTTGAAAACTGCTAGGCCATTAAATGCTAATCAAGGTGGCCAATGGAAACATTCAGACCTACCTGCAACAGACAAGAGTTCTTTCTCCCTCCCTGGACATCATTCCACAGACATATAAACCCAATATTCCTAGTTTCCAACAGACCTCACAACCTCTGAGGATGCCTGTCATAAATGCAGGTGAAATGTCAGGAGAGAATGCTTCTGGAATGTGGCCATACAGCCTGAAAAACTTATAGCAACCCATTTGGAGTTTTCTTTTTAAACAAACGATTTCACATTGCTTCTTCACAAACCTTTTGACAGCATCTTCAGAGCAGGGCAAAGTTCAGCTGCAGGGCTATGTTGGTTTTTGTTTTTATTTTTGCACCCTCCCAATGCTTCTTAGTCGTGCCCCCAAAATAAAATTGGCATTTCAGTTTGTTGCTGAGAGAGAGGGATAAGGAGAGAGAGAGAGATTGAAAGGTGACTTCCAGTGAAGAGGAACATGGCAGTGAACCATATGCTTTTGGCATATGGTGTACCACAGGGTTCTGTTCTCTCTCCCATGTTATTAATCATCTGTATGAAGCTGCTGAGAGAGGTAATTCAAAGATGTGTGCCCAATATCCTGGTGACACTGAGCTCTATTGCTTGTCACTTAACACCAAAGATGCTGTCAATATGCTTGAACACTGCCTGGAATCAGTTGGATGTAGGCGAATGGGCTGAATTTAAAAGATGAGAAAGTGGAAAGGTTACTGGTCTGAACAATGTCTGGCTTGAAAATCTGGACGGAACCTGTTCCAGGTAATAATAACAACAACAACAACAACAACAACAACAACAACAATATACTTTTATTTCTTACCTGCGTCTCCTTGTGGCTCGAAGCCGGTTACAACATCACCACAAACACATAATCTTCTATAAAGTAAACATATTAAAACATATTTCTTCAACATACATATTAAAATACACAAAACAAAGATTGAGACACAAGACACGAGTTTAAAATTCATGATGGGATTGCTCTCTTCAAAGAGGAGGGGAAAAGAAAGCTCTGGGTGGCAACCTCTCCCCATGGACTATGTATTTACAAAGCCATTTACTATTGAAAACATAGGCAAATAGTGAAATAGAGCAACTTAAAACGGCCGTGGATAATGAGACCCGAGCTACAGATAGCAAAACCTCAAGCAAGGATACCGAGTTTCGATATGCATTTACCGGTTCCAGCAAATGGGTCGAGTGCCCCTGGCGCTGCTGTCTATAGAGTCCAAAAGCATAAATATTGTTCATACTGATAGGATTAAGTAGTTTATTTCTGGGAAAGAGGAAGTTTTATTGTTGGAGAATGGGGCATAACCTCCTGCCATATTGGCTGAATGGGACAGGTGGCCCAATCAGGGGTCTATGGGACCAGTATAGATGGACCGGCCTGAGGGTGATGGATGATTGAGTCCTTTTGATGTAGATCAGTGGTTCTCAACCTTCCTAATGCCACGACCCCTTCATACAGTCCCTCATGTTGTGGTGACACCCAACCATAATATTGTTTTCGTTGCTACTTCATAACAGTCATTTTACTACTGTTATAAATCATAATGTAAATACCTGATATGCAGGATGCATTTTCATTCACTGGACCAAACTGGGCACAAATACCCAATACACCCAAATGTGAATGCTAGTGGGGTTGGGGGAGGATTGATTTTGTAATTTGGGAGTTGTAGTTGCTGGGATTTATAGTTCACTTATAATCAAAGAGCATTCTGAACTCCACCAGTGATGGATTTGAACCAAACTTGGCTCCCATGACCAATGGAAAACACTGGAAGGGTTTGATGGGCATTGACCTTGAATTTGGGAGTTGTAGTTCACCTATATCCAGAGAGCACTGTGGGCTCATGCAATGGTGGATCTGGACCAAACTTGGCACAAATACTCAATATGCCCAAATGTGAACACTGGTGGAGTCTGGGGAAAATAGATCTTGACATTTGGGAGTTGTAGTTGCTGGGATTTATAGTTCATTACAATCAAAGAACATTCTGAACTCCAGCAACGATAGAATTGGCTCAAACTTCCCACATGGAATCCCCATGACCATCAGAAAATACTGTATTTTCTTATGGTCTTTGGTGACCCCTCAGACACCCCCTCGCGACCCCCTCAGGGGTTCTGACCCCCAGCTTGAGAAACACTGATGTAGATGAAGCCCAGGAAGACAACTGGATGGACTTCCCAGGTCAGGAGATGTAGGCAAAATGTCACCAGAAAGACTTGATCAGTGGCATGCTTCTCCAAAAAGGATTTTATATTGAAACATAAAATATAATATAGAAAATGCACACACACAGAAGGGCCTGTGGATATTGAGGGAACCCTGCAAATGGGTAGCTACACTGATATCTATGGGGAAGGGGAAAATGCACACAAAAGATCTGTGGACACCAGAGAAAACCCAGCAAATGGGTAGGTTTCAGTACCTATGGGGGAAGTCAGAGTTACACAAAGTTATTGGGATCAAGGCTAGGTGCATGCAAGGGGGAACGAGAAGGAGAGTGCCGTTTTCAGGGCCATGTGGTCCAAGCGGCCACTGGGCCAGCTGCAGAAGGCAGAAGTAGAAAGAAAAAGGACTTGAAAGGCAAAAAGACAATACAGTAGAGTCTCACTTATCCAACCTTCACTCATCCACCATTCTGTATTATCCAACGCAATCTGCCTCCCGCCCAGATCCACAGCTGTTTCAATACATTGCAATATTTTGGTGCTAAATTTGTAAATACAGTAATTACTACATAGTTTTACCTTGTGTTAAACTGCTTTTTCTGTCAATTTGTTGCAAACATGATGTTTTGGTGCTTAATATGTAAAATCATAACGTAATTTGACGTTTAATACGCTTTTCCTTAATCCCTCCTTATTATCCAACATTTTCGCTTATCCTTTACTTACTTACTTAGTTGATCCCTCATTGTCTGAGTAAGATTGTCTTCCAAGTGCGGTGTCCTGGCGGTGGGTATGTAGGTGACTGTGGAGCCCTATTCTTGACCTGCATGTTCTCCTACAATGAGGGCATCGGTTTCCAGGTGGAAGGTGGCCCTGGTCGAGGTTGGCTTGATGTGCCTTCCTCTTGGCACCTTTCTCTCTTTTGCCCTCCATTCATGTCTCTTCACATTCTACAGTACTGCTGGTCACAGCTGACCTCCAGCTAGAGCACTCAAGGGCCAGGGCTTCCCAGTTCTCTGTGTCCATGCCAGAGTTTTTAAGGTTGGCTTTGAGCCCATCTTTAAATCTCTTTTCCTGCCCACCAACATTCAGTTTTCCGTTCTTGAGTTTGGAGTAGAGTAACTGCTTTGGGAGACCATGATTGGGCATTCAGACAACGTGGCGGGTCCAGTGGAGTTGATGGCGGAGGACCATCGCTTGAATGCTGGTGGTCTTTGCTTCTTCCAGCATGCTGACATTTGTCCGCCTGCCTTCCTAAGAGATTTGCAGGATTTTTAGGAGGCAACGTTGATGGAATCATTCCAGGAGTTGCATGTGACATCTGTAGACAGTCCACGTTTCACAGGCATATAGCAGGGTTGGGAGGACAATAGCTTTATAAACTAGCACCTTGGTATCCCTATGGATGTCCTGGTCCGCAAACACTCTGTGCTTATCCAACGCTTATCCAACGTTCTGCTGGCCCGTTCACGTTGGATAAGCAAGACTCTACTGTATAACTAGCAACAAAGAGGAAGATCGCTGTCCACAGCATCCCTGGTGTTGGTAGCTGCTGCTGGGCTTCCTTCTGTATCGGTATGGCCAGTTTATTTGCTACAGCTTGCATTATCCTATTTCCTTGTTCCTGCCTACAGTTGGCCATGTTTTACAACAGTTCTCACCATGGGTTACTGGATGCTGTTTTTGAGCTTAAATTATTATTTAATATGATATTGATTTTATCTTGCATTGTATTGTGTGTTGATTTTATGCGTTGTTTTAGGCACATTGTGCCATATGTAAACCACCCTGAGTGCCCTGGAGGCACGGTACAAAAATAAAGTTGTTTTTGTATTGTTGAAGGCTTTCATGGCTGGAATCACTGGGTTGTTGTAGGTTTTTCGGGATATATGGCCATGTTCTAGAAGCATTCCCTCCTGACCTTCGTCTGCATCTATGGCAAGCATCCTCAGAGGTTGTGAGGTTGTTGTTGTTGTTGTTAACATATTATCTGCTTTGATGATAAAGACCTGTAGATTAGGACAGACATGTTGGCACTCTGTGGGTATTTTGAATGAGCAATCTCCCAGTAATTCTGAGACTTACACTCCAAACACTTAGAAGGTACCAGGCTGCTCCTTGCTCTTATTTAACAGGATTGTTGGGTCCAGTCCAACATGGTACTATTGCACATATGCGTTTATCGGGCTTAAATCTTCTCTGTGCTGTGATTCTGATCAAAATACCTCTGGAGCGGCTATTTATTGTAAGCATGAACACCTGTCAATGAATTACTCAAAGACAATGATTATTGGTAGACATTATCCGAGGCACAAATGGATTTTACATCAACATGTCATAGACCAAACCCATTTATTTCGATACCTGGGCATTGTTTTCGGCAAGTCTCTCTCTCTTGGAAATGGCCCAGGGAAACCGTGAAGCTGAAAACAGAGAAAACAATGAGGACAATGCTGAATTTTAATTGCACCAAGGGAGGTCATTGATTGTTGAACGGGTAGTAGTAAAGCAATTACACAGATGCTTGATAGTGCTGAAATCTGGGAGTTAGAAATTAATACTTGCAAATGCTTTGAAACTTTACAGAACGCACATTCTTCTGAAAACTTTATTCTTTCCTACCTGGAGCACCTGCAACCTTTTTGTGGACTGAATCTGACATTCCATCTCTTAAAACAAGATTAGACTGTGCCCAGTTAAGATACTTTAAATGAATTGCCACTCTACCAAATGGTGGGAGTTGTAGTTTACCCTGCAGCCAGAGTGCACACTGAACTCTACCGATGATGCATCTAGAGCAGACTTGCCCAACATAACAAACTTGAAGTACTGATGGAGTTTTTTGAGGTTAACCTGGTATGATGTGAGTTGTAGTTCTCTCAAAACTTTATGCATTGTATAAAATTTAAAAAACAACAACAACTTTTTCAAATAACCTGGGCAACGCCGAGTCTCTAGCTAGTAACATATAAAGTGGCCCTATTTGTATTGACTGCAAAATAAATAGACAGTGGAAGTTAGACTCAAAGGTTAACTCATGCAGACTCAAAGTATTTATTTGATTTTCTTGGTAACTTAGAAATTTACCCATAGTTTGAATTATTGATACCTTTATACTGGCCTGATAACAACTTTTGTTATTGTTTGTAAAGCTATTGGGTACCATTTGTATGCTTTGTTGTATTATTATTATTATTATTATTATTATTAATAATAATAATAATAATAATAATTTCCCACAATTTCTCTCTACAAATATGACTCAGAGTGGCTTTTGTCTTGTAAGACTGATATATTTTAAAGATATCTGTTTGTGTGCATTTATGTGTGTATGCATGTATATATGTCATGATCTTGGGCTAGCTCAGTAACTCTGCTGAAGATGAGTAACTTTTGAACTATCACTGTCATGACCAGCAGTCTTGCCCAGCTCAGCGCAGAAGCAGACATTCCCCAGTATTGTGAGCAAGTTTGTGAAGGGTTGATCATACACCTTCCTTTGGGATAAGGAAAGTATCACAGGCCTTGTAGATTAGCGGTGAAGGCTTGATGAAAAAAAGCTTCAGCTGAGACCCCAAAATAAAGAGTCATCTGTGGAGTGGCTCTGCTGTCTTTTGGTTTGCATTCAAGAATTCCTTGTTTTTGACTTCAGGCATTTGACTCTGATTTCAGCTTTGTTTTCAAAAATTCCTAGCATTTGACCTCTGAACTTTGACCTGGGTTACTGTCATTGTTTCTTAACTGTTATTTTTCAGACTATTGGCATTTCGGACCCTTGGATGTGACCTTGACTATCGTTTCTTCCTCATTTGACTGTGTACCTCCCTGGCTTGACTTTGGCTAGAAAAGTTGGAAGAGAATCCAGGGACCATCTAGTCCAACACCCTTCTTCCATGCAGGAAAAACACCCCTGACAGATGGCCATCCAGCCTCCAAGGAAGGAGCTTTCACCAGACTCTGAGGCAGATAGTTCCACTGTTAAACAGCTCTTCTTCCGGTCAGGAAGTTCTTTCTAATGTTCAAGTGGAATCTCCTTTCCTGTTTACATGCTGTTCCTTTGAAGACTGTTTGGAAGCTTCCAGTAGTCCAATGGGCAGTAGCCAGGCTGCTCACCGGAGCGGCATACAGGGAGCATACAACCCCTCTGTTGTGTCATTGACTGCCAGTCTGCTACCAGTCAGAATTCAAAGTGCTGGCTTTAGCTGGTTCCGGAGGTTAGGATAATCCAGGGAGGCCCTGCTCATGGTCCCACTGCTTTCACAGGTGCCATTGACGGGGACGAGAGACACAGCCTTCTCGGTGGTGGCTCTTCGGCTGTGGAACTCCCTTTCCAAGATTGGCTCTTTCCCTCCTAGTGATTAGAAAACAACTTAACACCTGGCTATTCAAGCAGGCATTCGATGAATGACAGAAATATGGAAATATGGAAGTAGTTAAAGAGAACCTCAAGATTGATACAAGGTCCAAATGTTTTACGTTGTGTCTGTGATTGTTGTTTATAGTTTTATAGTTTTAATGCATTTGATCTATTATCATATGCTGTTGATTTGATATGTGATGTTTTTATACATGTGAGGCATTGAATTTTGCCACTGAGTATGAACTGAGTGAACTGCTTTGGGTCCCCCCAGGAGTGAGAAAAGCAGTATATGCATGCAATAAAGTAAAATAAAAAAAAATAAGTAAAGACCCATGGCTTCATTGACTTCTAGTCTCCAGGGCCGCAGAAAGGAAGCCTGCTCCCTCTTCCTTATGACAGCCTTTCAGATATTTAATCATGGCTCTCATGTTCCTTCTCCACCTTCTCTAATTGGACTTTGGAACTTGGCTTGGCTCACCCTTATTGGTTTGTGTTTTTTATTTCGGTTGGACTTGTGTTTTTTATTTGGCTGCCGTATTCTCAGACTTAGGAATGTGTGCCTCTCTATTAGCAGACTGGACTCTGAGTCATCCTCAGCCCTGATACGGGGACCCAGGTCACGGCAATAACTTTCATCAACTCCCAACCAACATGGACAATGGTGACTCATTATGGGGGGTTACCATCCAAACCAGGCATGGGCAAACTTCAACTCCCACAATTCCTAACAGCCCGTTAGGAATGATGGGAATCAGAGTCCAAAACACCGGGAGGGCCAAAGTTTGCCCATGCCTGGTCCAAACACTTGTAAGGCACCAGCTTGCTTCTCCCTCTTATTTACTGCTTGTGGGGTGGTTGGATGGGACTTTGGCACATATGTTTGTGTGTTTGGGACTTATAATTTCTCCTTTGGGTTGTCATCCTGATTAAAATACCTCCCCCCCGCCCCAGCAGCTATTTGCTGTGGCAGGGAAATTGCCATAATTTACCATGCTATGAAGCAGGAGAAGGAGGGGGGTGCTTCAAACACACCATTGAGGGTTGTGTATGGATAGATTAATGCACCATCTGGGATCTGATAGTGATTCAGATTGCAGTGGCTGCCTTCATCTGTAATTCAGATCACTGTTGGTGTCTTTCTGAACTGTGTAGCTCTAGTCCTACCATCCTTTGGTCTCTGCTCCAGGTATCCAAACATATTCTTCAGCCTGGTGCTGCTTAATTTTCCTGGGAAAACATTTCCAAAGGTTGTCACCACTGGGAAGGCTCTTTCCAGCCAATCTCGCTCTGACAATGGAAACAGCATGAAGAGTTACCTGGGAAGGAACCCCACTAGAGCATTGCAGCACACCCAAATACCTGGGAGTTACCCTGGACCGGGCTCTGACCTACAAGAAGCACTGCCTGAATATCAAGCAAAAAGTGGGCGCTAGAAACAATATCATATGAAAGCTGACTGGCACAACCTGGGGATCACAACCAGACACAGTGAAAACATCTGTCCTTGTGCTTTGCTACTCTGCTGCTGAGTATGCATGCCCAGTGTGGAACACATCTCACCACACTAAAACAGTGGATGTGACTCTTAATGAGACATGCTGCATTATCACAGGATGTCTGTGCCCTACACCATGGGATAAATTACACTGCTTAGCCAGTATTGTACCACCTGACATCCGCCGAGAAGTAGCAGCCAATAGTAAAAGGACCAAGGCAGTGACATCTCTGGCCCATCCCCTGTTTGGATATCAGCCAGCACGCCAACTCCTTAAATCAAGAAATAGTTTTTTAGGATCTACAGAGACACTCTCAGGAACACCTCAGCAAGCGAGAGTCCAAAAGTGGCAGGCTCAAACCCAGAACCTCAATCCATGGCTAATACCAAATGAGAGACTCCCTCCTAGGCACACAGAAGACTGGGCAACTTGGAAGGTGCTGAACAGACTGCACTCTGGCACCACGAGAGGCAGAGCCAGCCTTAAGAAATGGGCCACATAGTGGAGTCCACGACATGCGAGTGAGGAGAAGAGGAAACCACAGGCCACCTACTACAATGCAACCTGAGCCCTACCACATGCACAATGGAGGACCTTCTTATAGCAACACCAGAGGCACTCCAAGTGGCCAGCTACTGGTCAAAGGAGGTTTAATAGAATGCCAAGTTTTCAAACTTTGTGGTTATTTTTTGTTTATTTTATAAATACATTACAACTGTACGTACGATAAATAAATAACCTGAATAGTTTCAATGAACCCTGGTACAAGCTACCTTCAATTATTCTCAGACTGAATATGACTTCTACCATTTATAAGGACTATGTGCTAGGCAAATCCACAGACTCCATTTTCTCACCACATGTAAAGCAACCCACAGGTATGAGTCTGTCTTTGCTACATGTCCAACCAGACATATCTTGATATCTGACATTTCATGAATTAATGAAAGACTACAGTGATCCCAAAGAGAGCGCCTGGTACAAGATGAATCCATCCAGTGCAAGCATACAGAGTCTTTTAAGTGACCTGACTGTTTGAGATCGCCAAATCTATTTCATGCTTCATTCGCTTCAGAGGTTTTGTCTCTGGCTCAGAACGGTTTCCCTGCTCTGTTGGAGTACAGCAGAGATGTAGGAGAAGGGATGGGTGGCATACCAACTTTAAATACAGTGGGGAGGCGGGGAAATGATTATCTAGTGCTAGAGATAGTCAGAAAGTAGCTTGGAGAGACTGCAATGTGTTAGATTGCTATCCTTCCTCTCCCGTAAATGTGTTGGTAGAGGCATTATTAAATTCCACTGGCGAAAACGGGATTGGAAATGTGTGGGTTGAGGTGGCAATGGGGAAGCATTGGAGACTTTCTGTCTGTACATACTCAGCCTTCAGGAAGCAAAGATATTGAGAGAAAATTAAAATAAATTTGACATAATGAAAGAAACACGTGAAAGAAATTACTGTGTGTTTGCTTTTCCGGTGCATTTGTTATTTGGTGTTTTCTATTCCAATTTTTTAAAAAAGACATTAACCTTTTAAATGTCGGAAGCTCTGCTGAACAGTAGTAGAGCAGCTGCCATGGATGCAGAAGATCCTAGGTTCAAAAGAAGAAGATGAGAAAATTGGGGCCCCTCATACACTGCCATATAACCAGTATCTGGTCCCAGTTTATCTGATTTGAACTGGATTATATGAGTATATGCTGCCATATAATCCAGTTCAAATCAGATAATCTGGGATCAAAAACTGGATTGACCTGACAGGATAGAAGGGGCCTGGGTTGATGGGAAAGAATGTCAATGTCTTAGAGCGGTGGTTCTCAACCTAATGCCATGACCCCTTAATACAGTTTCTCATGTTGTGGTGACCCCCCCAACCAGAAAATTATTTTTGTTGTTACTTCATAACTGTAATTTTGCTACTGGTATGAATCGTCATTTAAATATCTGGTATGTAGGATGTAGTTTCATTCAGTGGACCAAATTTGGCACAAATACCCAATATGCCCAAATTTGAATACTGGTGGGGTTGGGGGAGGATTGATTTTGTCATTTGGTAGCTGTAGTTGCTGGGATTTATAGTTCACCTACCACCACAGTACATTCTGAACTCCACCAATGATGGAATTGAACCAAACTTGGCACACAGAACTCCCATGACCTACAGAAAATACTGGAAGGATCTGTTGGGCATTGACCTTGAGTTTTGGAGTTGTAGTTCACCTACATCCAGAGAGTGCAGTGGACTCAAACAATGATGGATCTGGACCAAACTTGGCACATATACTCAATATGCCGAAATGTGAACACTGGTGGAGTTTGGGGAAAATAGACCTTGACATTTGGGAGTTGTAGTTGCTGGGAGTTATAGTTCACCTACAACCAAAGAGCATTACAACCCCCAACCCCCCATGACCAACAAAAAAATTTCTGATGGTGACCCCTCTGAAATCCCCTCGTGACCCCCCCCCCAAGGGTCCCGACCCCCAGGTTGAGAAACGCTTTTCTTAGAGCCTGCAAAGTTGTTTAGGAAAATAGTGGGATGAGTAAACCAAAGATCAGACTTGGTATGAGGCACTTTCCTATGAGCATCTTCTCCAGTGCTTCACAGAGGCATAGTGGGAAATGCAAGACACTTGGTCCAGATATAATGAGAAGTCATAAGTGGAGACCCAGCATCGCTGACATGACTTCATGAGATTGCAAGAGAACATAGATAATACTCATTCAGACACTGATTTCCTTTTTAATTTTTTTTATCATATCAGAAGTGAATTGGGAATACAGTTACAATGTATAAAGAAACACAAATAATGTTAAAATCTTGGCATTCTACTAAATTTCCTTTGACCAGAAACTGGCCACTTGGGAGTGTTTTTGGTGTCACTGTGAGAAGGTCCTCCATTGTGCATGTGGCGGGGCTCAGACCGCATTGTAGTAAGGGGTCTGTGGTTTGCTCTCCTCCACACTTGCATGTCGTGGACTCCACTTTGTAGCCCCATTTCTTACGGTTGGCTCTGCACCTCGTGGTGCCAGAGGGCAGCCTGTTCAGCGCCTTCCAAGTTGCTCAGTCCTATGCCCACTTACCAGAAAGAAAATCCCATAGAAAATACTTTTACTTCTGGGCTGGGAAGCATAGGTTTGCATAATTCAAGACGAGAGCCAATCTTGGTTAGAAAAAACAAATATATTTATAAATACAAACATGTGGCCTCCTCCTTCCAAAATAGCTGCTTATTCCTATGTAACCTTAGTGCAGATTTAATTGATGCAATTGAGTGAGTTCGTTGCATGCATTTTTTATTGAGAAAAATATGCTTTAACTGGGTAGCAGTGTTAATGCAAAGGAGAGCCCGGTGGTGCAATGGGTTAAACTCTTGTGCTGGCAAGACTGGAGACCAACAGGACAGAGGTTTGAATCCGAGGAGAGCACGGATGAGCTCCCTCTGTCAGCGCCAGCTCCCCATTCAGGGACATGAGAGAAGCCTCCCACAACGATGGTAAAACATTAAAACATCTGGGCATCCTCTGGGCAACATCTTTGCAGACGGCCAATTATCTCACAACAGAAGCGACTTGGAGTTTCTCTATTGGCTCCTAACATGGAAAAAAAAAGTCTTAATATAAGATGCCTTAATTTGATGACATCTCCCTTGGAGTCCATTTGTCTAAAGGAGAAGATGGGGCTGCGGTGGTACAACGGGTTAAACCGCTGAGCAGCTGTATTTGCTGACCAGAAGGTCAGAGGTTCGAGGCCATGGGACGGGATGAGATCCCGCTGTTAGCTCCAGCTTCTGCCAACCTAGCAGTTCGAAAACATGCACATGTGAGTAGATCAATAGGTAGTGCCTCAGTGAGAAGGTAAATGGCGCTCTATTAAGTCATGCCGGCCACATGATCGAGGAGGTGTCTACAGGCGATGCTGGCTCTTCAGCTTAGAGCCGGAGATGAGCACTACCTGTCAGAACTGGAAAGAGAAGCCTTTACCTTTATCTGAGTATCTGTGTTTCATTGTGTCAAGGCATCAAATGTTTGTCTTTGTGTCTGCGTATGCTGGAATACTCCCTGAGTCTCCTCAGGAAGATAGGGCGGAATACAAATAAAGTATTATTATTATTATTATTATTATTATTATTATTATTATTATTATTATAAGATGGAGCTCTCACACTCTTAATACAGGAGCTGACCAGATTAGAATTTGAGCCATTGTGGAGTCCAAGCAATGAGGAAGTATCCTCCACCTGAAGAAACAGGCTGGCGGAGTCCATTCATGCAGCTTCTTCCTCCAGCACCTTACTTACCCCAGTTCCACTCCCTAGCATCCTCCACCCCAGGCATTGACCTGACTCTGCCTCATGATGGAGCCAGCCATGTTATTAGCTCAGGTATGCTATGAAGTCAACAGCTGTCTAAAATTCCTGGGCTTGGTTATGGAACTCAGCAGCAAGAAATAAATAAACGAAATGGCCCCCTTGCTTCGGCCGTTAGCAACTCTGATGACAGATTGATTTAAAAGCAAGCAAAGATGTGGGGAGTGGGGGCAGTGGAGTGGGGGAGCGCAGACAAATCAAATTCCACAGTCTGCTAGATGATGACTTGTATTGATTGCCACATACAGTTTCAAAATCTGTATTGATGGCTGCCGTATTCTCAGCTCTGCCTAGCGTAACCTATGATTAGATTTAAGGGGAGACCAGTCAATTCCGATGCCATCCAAATATTAAAAGGTTTTGTTGCGAGCCCGGCGCTTTTGAGGGTTGTGGGTCTGATTGAAATTTCCAGGGAGGCCGTCTAAAGTATTATTTGTAAAGCCTTGAGACAGTAGCTTCCCCAGTGGTGGGATAACTTTGTCTCTTTAAGAACAACAGTGGCAATGGCGGAAAGCAGAGAACACATGGAAAGGAGATTAGATTTGGATTCCTTTGCCTGAATGTTGTTTTTATCCCCGTTTCGCTGGTTGGAACAGACTCACAGGTGGGCTAGTGGCTGTCTTTAACTCAGACAAGAAA
This sequence comes from Anolis sagrei, assembly GCF_037176765.1. NCBI lineage: Eukaryota > Metazoa > Chordata > Lepidosauria > Squamata > Anolidae > Anolis > Anolis sagrei. The sequence continues at coordinate 40,477,527 of NC_090034.1, read as the reverse complement.
TGACTTGCTTCATTTCCCAACATGGGTATGGGACAATGTTAGAATTTTCTTCAATAGTCAGTTTCATAGGTGTGGAAAATCTCCCCTTCCTTCGAGTTTAGAACCCATGTTGTGGCCATGTCATTACCTGGTGGCCAGCCTTCTGGTGCTGAGCATTTCTGTGCTTAGCTATGTTGGTCCTTGGATGGCACATACACAATCTGATGCTGGGGTTGTTATCAAAGCCCTATCAGCTTTGTAGAATCAGAACATATACCACTTATAATGGGCATACATTTCCTCTAGTATCAGAGACAACACAACTCAGAGGGGCATATTGGACTATCAGCAGGAGGGTACCATTGCAATCCTGTTTATGGCCTTCCCAAGGGCCGCTAGTTGCCTATTATATGAACACCATGCTAGGCTAGATCCAACAGGGCTCCTATTCTGTTCTTAGGCTCAGTGCCATCTAATGCCGAAACTATATGGATAAACTATGCAACAATATTATCCACCCATTTCAATTGATGGAGTCCTTCTAAGAGGATGGTATGAAGACAGATCATGGCTTCTTCTAGAATAGCGGTTCCCAACCTTTTTTTGACCAGGGACCACTTTGATCATTTTTTGTTGTTAGCAGGGACCACAAGGTTCAAGAATAATAAATGGTGTTTATCTAAAAATAAACTTTAATCAAAACCTTTAACATTTCCATTAAACTTAATAGTAACATGAATTAAGAGTACTATTATAATATAAAAAATAACATTTTAAATATAAAATTAAATTCAGTTTGCATCAATGTGATGTTTGAGCTTGCATCTTCTTCACAAGTTGGGTAATCCTGGGGCTAATATTATTGCTCAAAGCTACATGCATATCATCACTTAATTTCAATCGATTCCTGGACTTGTTTTTAATTACCAGCAAAGCAGAAAACCCTTGTTTGCATAAATAAGTTGTGGAGATAAGCATAACATAGTGCAAGGTGATCCCTCGAATTTTGGTATAAAAAATTGCTTTTTGACACTAAAACTCCTCAAGAGAATCAGATTCAAATCCTTGCAGTTTCTATCATTTTGAAATTCAGTAAGCTTTTCCTGGATTTCTTCAGCAGCCTCTCCAACATTAGTACCAAAAGTATAAGCGTAACAAACAAAAGCTATATTGTGTTTTTCATAACAATTGAAATTTATTTCAATCATCATTAAATAAGTAAAAAAATATGAATATTGAGGACTCACCATCACTAAAGCTACTGGAGCTGTTGAATCACTAAACAGCCGAACAAGACCAAAGAATGCTTGAGTCTGACTGACACTGCGTAGCATGAGTACGTGACACATGACGTCCATCACTTGCCTTCCCCCCGGTCTTCTGCACTCACCCAACGTCCTACTCATCTGTGCCGCCCGCATAGCAATGAATTCATTAAAACGAATAAAGGTTTAAAATTTTAAATGGACCATATTTTTGTTCTTGTGGACCACTGGTCGGGAGTCACTGTTCTAGAACATTGTCCCATGAATTACGAGGTTGGTTTAGCCTTAGTGAGGTTGGAAGTCTCTTCCAACTGTTTGATTCTATGAAGAAGCACAATAATGACCCATGTTTATCGATGCACGTTGCAAGCTTTATTGTTGTTTGGTAAATGAAACATTCATTGAAACCCCCATCTCCCAAATGGCGAGATGCAGATTTTTTCCTGCCAAAGTTATCTCTGCTGAAATCTGTTAAAAGTGGATACGGCCAAAGCTCAACACGATAGGTGTCTTGCATGGAACTCTTCTTTCTGTTTAGTATAAAGAGAGAAAGAAGACATTTGCATCCAGATATTCTCCTCCAACAGCTGGTGTATAGTCATAGCCATCGGTTTTTGGAGGCCGGAACATTCCCAATGGCTGACATGGAGGGATGGTCCTTGTTACATAGGGACAGTTGGGGTGCATGTGGGTTGCAGATCATCCATTCATTTGGCTGTGTTTCTGTATGAGGCCTGCTAAGTTCTGTAACATATAATTACTTCCATGCAAAAATGCAAGGATTCTGCGCATTGGCCATGATTTAGATTCTGATGTGACAATTCCATTCAGTTACCTACTTGACCTTGTAAATTGAATGCCCGCGAGCCCATTGTTTCTCTCTCTTATCCTCTACATTCAATTTGCTTCTCCCGGGGGAAGAAATACTTGAACACAGCATCATTTAAATCCAACCCGGGAAGGAGAGCAATAGCTTTCATTTTTCTTTTATTAGCCATCTCCTTCCTCCCTACTTTTCTTTATTCTTGTAACAATCCAAATTCTATTACACAATTGTGCTTTATAACACACACACGCAAACCCACGGAAGTTTATGCTTTTCATTTCTCGCTGCCGAAAGTGGAAATATAATATTTGCTACTGGAGTGATAGATTGGCTTGTCAGGATGTTGTGAGCTGTTCCATCAATGTGGCAATGTTGTTTATCGTCCCTTAGGATAAAAAAAGGTTTATTGCACACCATTAACTGTATGTGAAGCCCTACAATTTCTGAGAAAGATGGTGCAAGTAGGCTTGGCACTATTATCCTTTTGGACTGCATCCCACCATGTTTGTGCTAGAACCGGCCATGAATTGCAAAAGATCTTGAAACTGAGATAGGCAACCTCTTGCTTCCAACCTCCAAGATGTTGTTGGACTCCAACTCCCATCAGCTTCAGGCATCATGATCAATGGTCAAAGACATTCGGAGTTGGAGGACTTCATCCCATGAGGGGAGGGGGAAGTGTCATCTTACTGTGACGTTTCATCCCGTTGCATTTAAAATCTGCATCATTTCTCAGATCTCATCATACATTGTTCTTTCTTGCCTTTTCTCTGGAAATCATCTGTTTTCAGAGTTATCACAAGAGTGAGTGCAGTTTCTGCCCTATCTATCTATCTATCTATCTATCTATCTATCTATCTGTCTGTATCTATCTATAAAAATGCTCTGTGCATAATGAGTACCTTAAAAACAAAAGAACCAATCAACGAAATCACACCAAATTTGGCAACAAAACGTCTCACAACACAAGGAGTGACCATCACTCAAAAAATTATGATTTTGTCATTTAGGAGTTGTAGTTGTTGGGATTTATAGCTCACCTACAATCAAAGAGCATTCTGAACTCCATCAACGATGGAATTGAAACAAACTTGGCACACAGAACTCCCTTGACCAACAGAAAATGCTAGAAGGGTTTGGTGGGCATTGACCTTGAGTTTTGGAGTTATAGTTCACCTACATCCAGCGAGGACTGTGGACTCAAACAATGATGATTCTGGACTAAACTTGGCACGAATACTCAATATGCCTAAATGTGAACACAGTTTGAGGGAAATAGACCTTGACATTTGGGAGTTGTAGTTCATCTACATCTAGAGAGCACTGTGGACTCAAACAATGATGGATCTGGACCAAACTTGGCACAAGCAGTCAATACGCCCAAATATGAACATAGATGGAGTTTGGGGAAATAGACCTTGACATTTGGGAGTTGTAGTCACTGGGATTTACAGTTCACCTACAATCAAAGAGCATTCTGAACCCTATGAACGACAGAATTGGGGCAAACTTCCCACACAGAACCCCCATGACCAACAGAAAATACTTAAGGCCATCCAGTCCAACTCCTTTCATCAGGGCAAGAAAACATAATCAAAGTTTTCTTGCCCTCCAGCCATAGATAGATAGATAGATAGATAGATAGATAGATAGATATAGATATTATTCACACACACACACACAGATATAGTATCATAGATTTGAAAGGGACCCTTAAAGAAGGACAATGATATGTTGCAGGTTCCAAGGTGGGCAAACCAGACACTCTCCACATCAACATTGACAAAGAAACAGCATGGTGGTCCACACTCTTGTTTCATCCTGAATAGATTATTGCAATGCATGCTACATGGGGTTGCCTTTGAAGACTGTTCAGAAACTGCAATTAGTCCAACAGGCGGCAGCCAGATTACTCACCAGAGCATACCATCCCTCTATTATGTCTGAAAATATCTTCCTCTATGATATACCTCAGAGTTTAAGATTATCGGGGGAGGCCCTTCTCTCGATCCCGCCTCCCTCGCAAGCATGATTGGTGGGGAGAAGGGACAGGGCCTTCTCGGTGGTGCCCCCACCCCCGGTCTGTGGAACACACTCCCCAGTGAAAATGATAACGGACAGGCCTCGGATTGGGACTCTGGACGCTGAATTGGATCTGGATGTGGCTGTATTGCTGTTAATAATGTTTTAATGGATATTTATAATTTAATGTTTTAACCAATGTTTAATTTGTGATTATATTGCTCTTGTTTGTTTGTTTGTTGTTGGCATCTAATTGTTGTTGGTTGTAAGCTGCCCTGAGTCCCCCCCCCCCCCTCGGGTTGAGGACAGGATATAAATATTTGAAATAAATAAATAATAAATACTTTCAAGGAGAAAGGAGGCATCGTTCGTTCCTAAGGTAGACCACCCTTCTCTGGGCTCCTATCCTTTCCTCTAAATCTCATTACTCTCAAACGGGGAAGCCTGAAATAAAAGTTTAAAAGCTAGCTGTAGCGCCATTTCGAAAGCCAAGATTACTATGAAGGAGAAATGACATGAAAAACAAAGTGGTGATATCTTGAAATTTTAGTATTTCTAATGATTAAATTAATTAAAAAAAATTACCATGACAGGCTCATGAAATAGGATTTTGGGAGAGACATGTCAATGCTTGGTAGGGCACTGCTCACAGGAACACCTATGAAGCAATTCAGTGTCCCTGGTGGCACAATGGGTTAAACCCTTGTGCTAGAAGGACTGCTGACCAACAGGTTAGTGGTTTGAATCTGGGGAGAACGAGTTGAGCTCCCACTGTCAGTTCCAGCTCCCCATGCGGGGACATGAGAGAAGCCTCCCAAAAGGATGGTAAAACATCAAACATCCAGGCGTCCCCAGGGCAACGTCCTTGCAGAAGCCACTTCAAGTTACTCCTGACACAAAAAAACAAAAACAAAACAAAACTGAAGCAATTCAATACAAGCAAATTTGACTGATCCTATCCCACAGGTTTCACCCCCCTCCCGCCCACTTTCTCCCATTTCCGTTCAAATCATGAGCTCAGAAGATGATTGCTCCCCGTCTCAGCTTTGTATGGATTTTTATAATGTTGTTCTAAATGTTTTAATTGTATTTTATGACTATTATGGCATCAAATTGCTGCCAGTTTGTAAGCCACCTTGAGTCACCTTCGGGCTGAGAAAGGCGGGATAGAAATATCATAAATCAATCAATCAATCAACACTTCTAAAACAGTTCCCTGATGAAGCATCATGGATGGCAGGCAGAAGTATGTCTGCATCGTTTTAATGAACTCCATGATGCTTCATTAGGGAACAGTTTTAGAAGTGTTAAGAAAATGGGGGGAGGGGGAATGCATGGGATAATGAGCAGAGTCTAATGGTACTCATAGTAGGCACGCAGACAGACTGTCTATCCATTGGTCCATCCACTTATCTGTCCATCCATTCTTCTATCCATCTATCTTTGAATGCGATTTTCCTGCTTCTTGGCAGGGGGTTGGACTGGATGACCCACAAGGTCTCTTCCAACTCTATGATTCTATAATGGGGCCGCTGTTAGCACAGCGGGTTAAACCACCAACTACAGAAAATCTTGCCGACTGGAAAGTTGGCAGTTCAAGCTGTGGGTGTGTGCGGGGTGAGCTCCTGCAGTCAGCCCTAGCTTCTTGCTTACCTAGCAGTTCAAAAACAGCAATATGAGTAGATAGATACTTCTTTGATGGCGAGGTAAAAGGCACTCCTGAAAACAGGTCAGCAATTCAATCAGGAAGGCATCCATGAGAACAGGCTCCTCGGCGTGTAAATATGGAACAACAGCACCTCCCCATGGCTGAGTCAAGAACAGTCTCCAGATGCCTGACATGAAAAAGAGGCAAGCCATGCCTCTGTCTATGTATGGTCTGTCTTTGTTAATTGTATAATGGTGTTGAATGTCTGCTCATATATGTATGAGTCCCCTCGGGGAGATAGAACAGAATATAAATAAAGTATATTATTATTTATTATTAGATCTGTGTGCCCATATCAGCAATTGGAAATGCATGCCCATACACATGCCCATATCAGAGATAGGAAATGTGTGACTTTCTAGATGTTTTGTATTTTGGCTTCTCGCAGCTCTAGACAGCACAACTTTTGCTGGGAATTACAATCCAACAATATCTGGAGGGCCACACTATTCCTATCCTGTGATTGAGATATATGTGTGTGTGTGTGTCAATTAGAATGCTATTAGTATGCGTTTGGGACGCCTGTTTGCTATTTGCTGTTTGTTCTAATTTCTCTAAGCTTAAACTTTCCAGAATTCTGTTAATCCTCATTCGCTACATTTTTTCTCCAGTTTGCTCTTCGTGACTCAGTGAGGTATTAAAGGATAACCGGTTGTGAAGCGCAGATTTCTTCATGCAAATCCAGAATTTGTTTTCTGCTTTTCTGCTGGGGCTTGGGTTCCTCTTTTAATAAGAAAGCCATTTCTTTGCCTTGCACTGGTATTCTACTCAGCGATATTATTATTATTATTATTATTATTATTATTATTAATCTTCTTTATTTATACCCCGCAAAATCTCCCGAAGGACTCGATGCGGCTTACAAAGGCTTTTCCTTACCTCTAAAGCATTCATGCAAAGCTACTTGTGAATGCTTTGACTGTATTACAGGTTGGATATACCTTATTGAGAATGCTGAAATGCTCCAAAATCCAAAATGATCCGCGTGGGTGGCTGACATAGTGACACCTTTTCAGATGGTTCAAGGCACTGAATGCCCATAATTATTAAAAAATACAGTGTACAGAAGTATCTTCAGGCTATGTGTAGAAGGTGTATACTAGTGTTTCTCAACCTCCCTAATGCCACGACCCTTTAATTGAGTTCCTCATGTTGTGGTGACCCCCAACCATAACATTATTTTCATTGCTACTTCATAACTGTAATTTTGCTACTGTTATGAAGAACAATGTAAATATCTTATGTGCAGGATGTATTTTCATTCACTGGACCAAATTTGGCACAAATACCCGATATGCCCAAATTTGAATGCTGGTGGGGTTGGGGGAGAATTGATTTTGTCATTTGGGAGTTGTAGTTGCTGCGATGTATAGTTCACCTGCAATCAAAGAACAACCTCTGAGGATGCTTGCCAAAGATGCAGGCGAAACTTCAAGAGAGAATGCTTCTAGAACATGGTCATATAGCCCGAAAAACCTACAACAACCCAGTGAGTCCAGCCATGAAAGTCTTCGACAATCAAAAAACATTCTGAACTCCACCAACGATGGAATTGAACCAAATGTGGCACACAGAACTCCCACAACCAACAGAAAATACTGGATGGGTTTAGTGGGTGTTGACCTTGAGTTTTGGAGTTGTAGTTCACGTACATTTAGAGAGCACTGTGGACTCAAACAATGATGGATCTGGACCAAACTCGGCACAAATACCCAATATGCCCAAATGTGAACACTGGTGGAGTTTAGGGAAAATAGACCTTGACATTTAGGAGTTGTAGTTCACCTATAATCAAAGAGCATTCTGAACCTCACCAGTGAGCAAATTGGGCCAAACTTCCCACACAGAACCCCTATGACAAACAGAAAATACTGTGTTTTCTGATGGTCTTTGGTGTCCCTTCTGACACCCCTAGTGACCCCCCTCCCCAGGGATCCCAACCCCCAAGTTGAGAAATGCTGGTGTATACAAAACATAAATGAATGTTGTGTTTAGAGCTGCTTCTCATCTCCTAGATATATTATTATGTATATGCATATACTACAAAGTCATATGCCCGGTACCAGAGTTTGAGATCTGTTTGGACCACAAACCCCACAATCTTCCAGCCAGCATCACCAGTGGCTATCCAAGATGGGGGATTTTGGGAGCTGTGATCTAGTAAAGTTACTTTTCCAAGCTCTGCCCAATATTACTTCAATAAGTTCATGGTGAGGATGAGTCTTGTTCTAATTGAATTCAGCATCATTCTCCAGTTTTTTTCTCCCGCACTCCCTTGCTCCCCACTTTTTCTCAAGTATTCTGTAAAACGTTTGCATTTTAAATATTTTTGTGCCAGGTTCCTTTCCAGCCAGCTAATTATAAACTCCATTATAATTGTTCATTATATTCTTATATTCGTTCAATTAGTTTAACAAGATGCCAAGTGGAATACAAGGCTGGCAATTAGCTTGATCTAATGGCAACGAACCTCTGAAAGTAGGTTACCAAAAATATCCCTTTATAGCTCTTCTCGCTTAAAAAAAAATCAGCCATTGCAAGTGCAAAATAAAATAAAATAAATATCCAGGAACTCTTAGAATTTCTTCCATAGGTGGAATTTCCTTCCTGGAAAAGAAAAGAACAAAGAGTGTAAATGCTTCTCGTCCCATCGCAGATGTAGATCACAACTGTTGCAAGAAGGATGAGTGTGGCCTGTGTCATTTGGCAAATGGGTTGTAGTGTTTTTTATATGCATTAAGGTCAAATGGTAGCCACTGTCCAAATGGGTTAGTTTATGTTTGGTAGCTCCTAGAATCATAGAGTTGGAAAAGACATCATGAGCCATCCAGTCCAACCCCCTGCCAAGAAGCAGGAAAATCGCATTCAAAGTACCCCTGACAGATGGTCATCCAGCCTCTGCTTAAAAGTCTCCAAAGAAAGACCCTCCACCACTCTATTAGATCATTCCACTGAAACTTGGCAGTTCCAGGGTAGGAATGGATTTAGGGAGTAAACTTTCATGTTACTAACATGCTTATATAGTCCACGTACATGGTCTGTTTCAAAAGTAATGAGAATGTTTTAATGTTTGTAATTGAACTTACATGCAATTATAGTGTATCCCCTTGAAAATAGACTTAGGAAGTTTAAAAAACCCAAGTCATACACCTTATAGCCTGTTTAGTGATCTGCTTTAGAATCATTCTTGGTCTTGATTTCAGGCTGATTGGGTTGGAATTGTTTGAATCCTCTTTCCCCCCTCTTTTTGAAGATGAGACAACATTCGACCTCCTCCAGTATGCTGAGACTTCTCCTGTTCTCTATGAATTCTCAAAGATGATTATCAGTGGCACAACCTGGGGATTACAACCAGACACAGTGAAGACATCTGCCCTTATTTATTTATTTACTTCACTTCACTTTTCTCACCCCAGTGGGGGACTCAACCCAACACAATTACAGCAAAATTTAATGCTTCACATACAGAAACCTAACATAACGATAATAACATACAATTATACATTAAATCATAAAACACAGCAACATTTAACATTAAAACATGGAATTAAAAACATATCAATATAAAAACCACAGAATCCAACAATCGTAGTCCAGGCCGTTCCAAATATCATATCGATTGCACATAATCCTTGATCATTCCTTGTACTGCTTACTGCCCAAAAGCTTGGTCCCATAGCCAAGTTTTTACTTTTCTTCTTAAGGCCAGGAGGGAGGGTGCTGATCTAATTTAGTTGGAGAGAGAGTTCCACAGCCAAGGAGCCACAATTGAGACGGCCCTGTCTCTCTTCCCCACCAACCACACCTGCAAAGGAGGTGGGACTGAGAACAGGGCCTCACCAGATGGATCTTAATCTCCGAGATGGTTCATAGAGGGAGATACATCTGCCCTTGTGCTTTGCTACTCTGCTGCTGAATATGCAGACTCAGTGTGGAATACATCTCACCACGTTAAAACAGAGGATGTGGCCCTTAATGAGACATTCCACATTACCACAGGATGTCTACACCTTATACCACTGGAGAAATTGTACTGTTTAGCCGGTATTGCACCACTTGACATCCGTTGGTAAGTAGCAGCTAGTAATGAAAGGACCAAGGTAGTGACATCTCCAGTCCATTCTCTGTTTGGATATCAGCCGGCATGCCAATGACTTAAATCTAGAAATAGCTTCCTAATATCTACAGAGACACTCAAAGGAACACACCAGCAAGCGAGAGCCCAAAAGAGGCAGGTGAAAATCCGGAACCTCAATCAGTGGCCAATACCAGATGAGAAACTCCCTCCTAGGCACACAGAAGACTTGACAACTTTGGAAGGCACTGAACAGACTGCTCTGGCACCACGAGATGCAGAGCCAATCTTAAGAAATGGGGCCACAATGTGGAGTCCACAAACATACAAATGTGGAGGAGAGCAAACCACAGACCACTTACTACAATGCGGTCAGAGCCCTGCCACTTGCACAATGGAGGAGCTTCTCACATCGACACCAGAGGCACTCCAAGTGGCCAGCTTCTGGTCAAAACAAATCTAGTATAATGTCAAGTTTTTAACTTTGTGTTTTTTTAAAATACATCAAAACTGTACCCTCAATTCGCTTCTGATATGATGAACAAAAAATAAATTAAATAGTGGTTCTTAAATTACTTCTTCCAATTCTTTTTATACCCTGGGATGGAGTTGATCTGGCCCTGGAGATTCAAATTCATTTAGAATGGCTTGGTATTCCTGTATTACCTCTTTACCTATTTTGTTATGTATTTCCGCTACTGCATCATTGGCTCCACCCTCCTCAAGCTGAGCACTGTTTACCTTTTAGGAGAAGGTCGAGGTGAAGAAGAAGTCCAGCTTTTTCCTCTATTAACAGTTTGCCATCATCTCTCCACAGTGGCCTTACCATTTCCTTGTCCTTCCTTTTGCTGTGAACCTAACTCTAAAAAGCCCTTTCTATTGTTTTTAACCTCTCTAGCAAGCTTGAAATCATTCGGCTTTGGCTTTTCTCACTTTCTCCTTCCACATGCTGAGTATTCATTTGAATTCCACTGCGATGATTTTTCCCTTTTTTCTATTTCTTGTACACGTCCCTTTTAAATCTTAGCTCAGTTGAAAGTTTGCTAAACTTTCACTAGAACACCAAATCCACCACCGTGCCAAAATCCAACCTGAAGAACATCCCTGTAAAATACAAAGATAATGCAAAATATAATAATAAGTTTTTACTATTAAGGCTAATTGACTGAGAGCCAAAAGAACCCGGGAATGAAGCCAGAAATGTTTTTAAAGAGGAATGAAAAGCCAAAAACAATGGGAAGCCTCAATGGAGGTGTCATAACTCACCCTGGGGAGTTGGGCGATTCATACATGGAGGAGGAGTCAGATGTCCAGAAATACATAGCTCTTCTTGATGGTACTCTCTTTGAATCTGGTGAGCTGGGGACTGAGGCATTGGGGGGCAAGAGATGGAAGATGCCGAAGACACAAACTTATCCTTTGCAGAGTTCCCAGTCCCAGTGGCTCTTAAATAGGAAGTGCTGACTACTGTAATTGGGCAACAGCTTGGGGTCAGCTGTCCATAACTCTCTCAGCAGCTTCCTAGCACCAACGTTGCATACAACTGATTTATCTTGGTGATTGCGTTTTTCTCTGACCCTAGGACATGCTGTGTCTATTTGGACGACTGACTTGCTGTAATGACTTTTGGGCTGGTTGACAGCCACCCTCTTGTCTCTCCCTGCATCTTGTTTGGATAACACTGTGTAACATGATTTTTGTTCCTGGGTTGTAAATGTCATTTCCTAACTGGGCCTATCATAAAAACATGGGAAAAGTATATTAAACTCCAAATGGAAAGGTTTAAAATGGCATATTTTCATTAAGGAAGATTACAAACTTTTGCATTTCAGGTAACAGAAGGATAAAAGTAAAGATCTGTCTCTTCTGGCAGTTTTCATGACAAATTTTAAACTTCCATTCTATGTCTAACCTTTGTTTGTGTATTTTATGGAAATACATTTTAATATGTGTATTCTACTGAGTGTTTTTAAATGATGATGTGTTTTGATTGTGGTTTTTAGCTTTCAATATGTTTTAATGGATTTTAACTCTGCATTTTAAATACTGTTATGTTTAATTCTGTTTTAATGTTTGCATATTTAGATATTTTAAATTGTGTGGTCATAGTTTTAATGTAAGCAGCTTTGAGTCTCCTTCGGGAGAGATAAATGGGAGTATAAATAAACATAATAAACAATAATAATAATAATACACTTTATTTATATTCTGCTCTATCTCCCTGAGGGGACTCTGAGCAGATTACAGTATACACATATATAGGCAAACATTCAATGCCTGTGTCATGGTGAAATATGATATATGCTTTGAATGGAATTGTATGCAAGGTGAATGAATGAGAGCTAATAATTTTGAAGGCACCATTCAAAATTATTAAGGCCTGCAATGACTACCTGCTTGCTGAACAGTAAAAAGTTCTGAACTGCTGACATTGATAAAACATTGATAAGAACTCTGACAAATGGTCAACTGTTGACCTTTTTTGGGGAAAACAATGTGTTTACAGTAATCAGAAACAATGACTCTTTAAGCTAAGAAAATGAAGATTCTTTACCTTAAGAAGGAAGATAACACAGGCTGCTTATGTTTGCCAACACCAATTAAGAAGAGCCAACATCTGCCAGGAAACTGGGAAGCCAGGATGTTTCAGAATGGAAAAAAAAGTTGATCATTCATTTACCACTTTTAAACAACATCAGCAGAAATATTGCTATATAAGAAACCTTATTACAATCCAAAAATTGTGATTGTAACCCACCATGCTTGAGAGGGATGGTGGATTTGGAAGTGACAGATCTGCAATGGGAAGCAGAAGTCTGGTCACTTGTGCTCCTTTTCTCAAGATAAAGGAGTGTGATTTTGGGGTTATGTTCTTAGGGAAAGAGGATACATTTTGGTATTTTAGAAGGTTTGGAACTGGGCATTGGCAGGCTGCAGGGAAGCAGGGTCTGGCTTAAGAGATGTTCTTCACGGCAGAAAAATGGAGAAATGGTGACGTATACATGAGGATGAATGAATATGTGCATGAATGCTGAGTAAAAATGTAACTCTTCTTAGTTTGTTTGTTAGCCAATGTAACTGTAGGTTGTTTGTGAATCCAATGTAGTTACATAGAATCTGAATGTCTAAATGTTGTTCTATAAAAGTTCTGATACTCTTTCTTTTACTGGAAAATTGCAATAAAAAGAACCTATGCTTTACAGTTATTGAAAAATTATTCATAACACCATTTATACAGCGAACAATAACATACAATACACAAACAAAGGCAAAGGTTTCCCTTTTCATCTCCGATGTCTGGAGGCGATGCTCAACTCTGGCCACGGGGAGGTGCTCTTGTTCAGTTTTCCACGCTAAGGAGCATGTTGTCTGTAGGCTTCAAACTGCCAACCTCCTGGTCAGAAAGTTTTTTCTGCAGCGGTTTAACCTGCTAAGCTACCACGTTACAACATTGCATAGTATAATCTGAGACTGACTTGTACTGAATTGACTACTCAACAGCTCTTGCACTCAAAGAAGTCCCTCCTTTAAATGAAAGATTTCACTCCACCATCAACAGTCCCATTCAAGCTCTTGCAGATGCAGGACAGTGGCTTCCTTGGTTGAGTATCTCTATCTGGAAAGCGGCCTTGCTCTTTTCTTTTTGCCTCCCACCAAGCATCATTGTTTTTTCCTGTGATTCATGTCTTCTCATGCTATGTCTAAAGTACCACAGTCTCAGTTTCAGCATCTTGGCTGCATGGAGCAGTTCAGATTTGCCATCCCTCTTGCTTGCTCTTACCTGCTTGAAGATTTCAATCTCTTGTCCTGTCAAGTGCTTAGGTCAGCCCTTAGCTGTGTTGGGTGAATAGAGGAGCTCTCCGAGGCACTAGCTCTCTGCAGGTTACAAGTTCGTAAAACCAACAATTAACTAAAGTGGTTCCAAAGAACGAATGAAAGAAATCAGGTCAAGGACAAGCTGATTCTGAAGCAACAACAATTATTACTTTCTTAAGAATACAGACGAAGATAACAGTAGAAGAAAGACAAGTGCTAAAACCCCAACTCTTAACCAATCTAAGGGTACTATGGGGGCTGGAGCTAAACATAAAGGGGTACAGACTAAGACACATGTGGATTTTCTCACCTTCCGAGGAGAAGAAAAGTCTAGATGAAGCAGGGACTCCCCCCCCCCCCCAGAAAAAAGAAAAGAAAAGAAAAGAAAAGATGAAAAAAGGTCTCTTTCTCTGATGCCCTTTTTCTTCTAGAAATTCTGTTTCCTTCTCTATGGGGATCCTTCTGATTCCGCTTTGCTGGAGAATCTGCTTCTCCCCTTTTGCAGATTCTTGTAACAGGATCTGTTTGTGTTTGTTTTGTATTTATTTAAAGGCCTATTAAATCTCAGATGCACAGCAGGAGTGGGAATACTGTAGCTCTCCAGCTGCTTTGAGCCTCCTACAGGAGAGATAAAATGGGGTATTATTAATAATAACAATAATAATAATAATAGAACTGCAACTCCCAGCAGCCTTATGGCAAATGTGGGAGGTATTGTAGATCAGCCTGAGGCTCTTGATGATTTAGAGGGGGATTGCCTATGGGATTTCCTAGGGCTCGAACTGATGAAGATTCAAGTGAGGGGGATTATGCTTCTCTCTGTGAGAAATATGACTCGGAAAGCAAAGGGCTTCAAGGTGAGTCAGAGGAGCCAGAAACAGCAACATTAGATAAGGAGTCAGGCGAAGAGCTAAGTGATACAGAAGGCTCTCAGGAAAAGACACCTGGAGCTAGGGAGGCCTTTGTTTACAGTTAAGAGCAGAAAATAGGCATCATAGGTCAGAGTGATTGTATGGGAAAGTTGGAGAGAGAATTCGTGTGAAATGACATTACTCCATGGCTGCCTATGAATTAGCAAGTTGTTTACCTAAGAGTTAGTTCAGGCAACATAGTGTCCAAGTTAGAAGCTAGGCCTGAGTTCTCTGGTCCTTGTTTCAAGTCAAGCCTTGGTTTTGGATTCAAGTTTTCTGGGAGTTTCTATGTTCCTGTTTTTGGGATTCTTGTTGAAGTTTTACCAAGTATACCTTTTGCTTGTGGACTTAAGCTGTTCTTGTGATTTTTTTACTATTCCTGAACTGTATTACCTTTGAATCTGTAGGACACATTTGAATTCTTGTTGAATGATCACCTATTGCTAAACCTCTTTGGATTATGCATCTACTTTCTTTATTCCTGATTTTTCCTTTACTTTTAATGTGTTTCTACAATAAACTGTTTGCATATATTCTGGACTCTTGTGTGGTGCTGTGATCATAGTCATAGGTGTTCCCAGGCCTGGAGTACAACAGGAGAACTGCATACTATCCAATTCCTGCCTCTAGCTATGACTTACTTACTTTGCATATAAATTTGGTCCTACTGCATGGCCTGCTTGCAGGCTTCTTATTCCCATCTGCTTTGGCTACTATGGCCTGATTCAGTAGAGCTCTCCTTGTGTTCTCCTACTACCTGCTTGATAGGGAGGAAAGAAACATCCAGGCAACAGACAAAGATCCAACTTTCCTACCCTGGTCCTACACAGCTCCCATGGACAACAATGAAGAAAATGACGAGGCTGTTAATTCCTTCTCCATTACAGAGCCAAATATCCAAGGTCTAGGACTGAATTTCCCCGTCAGATGTTGGTTTATGCATTCTGCAGGAGTCTCCTTCAATGTTAGCAATTTTGATTTCAAATTTGGGAATCTGATGTTATATGTGTGCAATGTTCCAACTTAATGAAACTTTGCTTCCCTTTGGTTTGGAGTGTTACAATCTCTTAGAATCCTTATATAGCAATGCTGGAGGATTCTAGGGATTGTAGTATGTAAATACACACATGCTTTATTGTAAGGCCTGCAGTCCCACGTAGTGATGGTAACTGTATCTGGATAGAAGTTTCCGCTGGCCCTTTATATAGAGCAGTTTCCTCTGGTACGTTTTTCTCTGGTCCCTCCTGGTGACACTGTCTAGGGCAGTGATGGGCAACCTTTTGATCTTAGTCAAAATTCACCAAAAAGCAGTTGGGGTGTCACTTCAAGAAACCCCCCCCCCCCACAATTTTGCGATATTTATAGTTTAAATAACAAAAATGGATAATTGTAATATATAACTGTATTTAATAAACAAAAAACCCCTAATTATTTCTAATGGCGGGAAACGACACCCATAGCCCTGGCCCTTGCCCCTCCCAGCCTCCCCCTCACTTATCTCAGTAATGATGGCCACGACACCCCAGAACAGTAGATTGGATGATGGTTGCTGTGGGTTATGTAGTTGCTGGTAATGGCGATCACAGGGCCCCCAGAGATGTGTCCGCCATGTCATTCCGCTGCCAGCTGGAAGTGAGGTCGAAGATCCCCTAATGGCCTAACCGGAAGTCCCAGAACTAGACTCTCTGTGCCAGAGTTCTGTTGTTTCAGCCTACAGACCTCCGGCACAGAGTGTCTACACTACACTACAGTAAAGGTTTCATCCTCGGCTACTGCACCTGGCTGCGCAGGAGCCGAAGATGAAATGTCCTTTTTGGCATGCAGCCCCATACATCTCTGTAATACGTGTAATCACATGTCACAGGTTCGCCATCACAGGTCTAGGGGCATAGTGCACATTAGGAACTACTATGATCTCCTGCACATTGTGATACATTTATATTATTCTGGCACAAGAATGGAAGCTCACGAGATCATACTGAATGCTTCCTTTTTTCTATTTTGAAAAAAAGAAAGAAAATACAATACTTCATCCTTCCCTAGCAGCCTCCATCTGCCTACCATGCTGTGGGGAGGTACCTTTCCAGATGGCATCTAGGCATTCTTGCTAATGGTTCAGTGTGTTCATGACTCCCAGCTAATTCTTAATAATGAACATCTGGATTGGATCAGGATGCCTTGTCATAGTTTCCTTTTACTTGAATGCAGAAACCACAATTGTGCCTTGACACCTAGATCATTAGAGCTAATTGTAGGGAACTGGACGGGGGAGTGTGTCCCTGTGGGTTTGGAGTGTGGTGCCATCTATATGGAGATGACACCCAACTCTACTAGACTTTTCCACCAAAAGCCAGTGAAGCCGCCCTGGTCCTAAACCAGTGACTGTCATCAGCAATGGACTGGATGAAGGCAAACAAATTGAAACTTAATCCAGACAGGACAAATTGTATATTTTTAAAGTTGTCAACTGTTTTGGGTTCCTGTCTTGAGAGAAAAGCAGGGTACAGATCCCCCTCTTCCTCCTCTAGTCCAAAAAGAAACCTTCCCCTCATTTCTGCCCAAATCTTTGGCACTTAGAATGTTACAGGAAATCCAAAAGTTTGGAAGGAAAAACCACTAGTGAGATGGGATATATCCGCTCTATAGGAATAAGTAACGAATAACCTGTCTGGCTATAGGTGTTCCCCCACACTTCCATGTCTATTTATTCCTGGGGTTTCCTCAGCAGAGTTGTACCAGTTTAAAGGCACACATACACAATATAAAATGAAGCAAAGGATTCCAGATTCCACGCAGGAATGTTAGTTCATTCTAGTCATGTCTGTCTTTTGGCTTATGGTGTGTCTATTCCAAGCTTTAATTACTGTGCTCCATATCTGAGATCATTATCTGAGGCCATAATTGAGATCATAACATAAGCAGCCTGGCAGCGGGAGGGGGGCTCACTGGAATGTGATGTCCGGAATTGATTACATGGTCCCGGCAGGCCCTGCCAAAGTACTTGCCAGGCACTTGTGACTTCCTACACTCCCTGCTGCCACCCAAGCAAGCGGCGTGATTTCCCCACTGACTTCCGCTTTGGCAGATGTCCGGTGTGTGTTTGGCAAAGCCCTCTTGCCACAAAGGGGCATTCAAGGAAGAGGAATCAGGTAGAGAGGGTACCTCATTTAGCGAGATACAGCAGAGGTGGGGGTGATGCGGCCCAGGTATGGGCAAACCCAGGCCCATGGGCCGGATGCGGCCCCTTGGGCTCTTTTCTCAGACCTTCCTCTCTCTCACCATCATATCCTTCCTACCTTCTCTTTCCTTCCTTCCCTCCCTTCCCTCCCTTTTTCTCCCTCCCTCCCTACTTCCATCCCTTCCATCCTTCTTTCTTTCCTCCCTCCTTCCCCCCTCTCTTTCTCCCCCTCCCTCCCTCCTCTTTTGTCTTTCCTCCCTTCATTTCCTTCCTTCCTTCCATCCTTCCTTCCATCCTTCTCTTCGTCCCTCCCTTCTCTCTTTCCTCCCTCCCTCCCTCCCTCCTTTCCCTTCCACCCTTCTCTTCCTCCCTCCCTCTCTTTCTTCCTTCTCTCTCCCCCCCCCCCCCCCCTTTCTTACCTCCTGGGGTATATTTAGCTGGGAAAAGAGAAGGTAGAGTGGGAACATGAGAACCATGTTTTCAGATTTCAAAGGGTGTCCCATGGAGGAGGAAGGGGTAAAATTAACTTTCTGCTGCTTTAGAGACCAGAGCCCAAGGGAGCAATGGGTTCAAATGGCAGGGAAAGAGATTTGACTGAAATGATTAGGAAGAACTTCCTCAAGAGTGGCATAGGCTGCCTGGGAGTGTGGTGGAGTCTCCTTGTCTGGAGGCTTTTCCACAGAGGCTGTCTATCTGGAATTCTTTGATTGTGCCTTTCTTAATGGCAGGGGGTTGGACTCGATGGCCCTTGGGGGTCTCTTCCAGCTCTAGGATTCCTGGATTCTATATCAGGAATAGGCAATATGTGGTCTCACGGATACACCTTTTCTCTCCTGTCCACCATCCCATCCTGTCCAAGGTCAACCCTTTTGGGATCCAAACATTTCCCATCTTTCCCTCACTTTCTGCCTCTGAAAGAGAAGAGGAAGGGGAGGAAAGGGCTGGAAGGCGACTTGGGGAGGACCCCCTCCCTTCCAGTAGGGAAGGAGGGAGAAAAATGGCAGCGTGGTGTGCATGTGTGGGCAAGGGAGAACATGTGTGACTGGAGAGAGGCTCACGCCAGAGAATCCCTTCAAGGCATGGGGTTTCTGTGTGGCCAGTTTGGCCCGATTCTATCGTTGGTGGGGTTCAGAATGCTCTTTGATTGTAGGTGAACTATAAATCCCAGCAACTACAACTCCCAAATGTCAAGGTCTATTTCCCTCAAACTGTGTTCACATTTAGGCATATTGAGTATTCGTGCCAAGTTTAGTCCAGAATCATCATCGTTTGAGCCCACAGTCCTTGCTGGATGTAGGTGAACTATAACTCCAAAACTCAAGGTCAATGCCCACCAAACCCTTCCAGTATTTTCTGTTGGTCATGAGAGTTCTGTTTGCCAAGTTTGCTTCAATTCCATTGTTGGAGGAGTTCAGAATACTCTTTGATTGTAGGTGAACTATAAATCCCAGCAACTACAACTCCCAAATGACAACATCAACCCCCCTTCCAACCCCACCGGTATTCAAATGTGGGCGTATTGGGCATTTGTGCCAAATTTGGTCCATCCTGCATATCAGATATTTACATTACAATTCATACCAGTAGCAAAATGACAGTTATGAAGTAGCAACAGAAATGGCTGGGGGTCACATCAACACGAGGAACTGTATGAAAGGGTCTCAGCATTAGGAAGGCTGAGAAACACTGTCATAGAAGGAGGTGCCTCTTTTCACCCCTTGACCTCAAGACATATACAAATGTAGCCCTAGCTATGCCTGCGTATGTTGACAATGTGATTGTGGCACTTGTCTTGGTGTTCTCTCTCTTTCCCTCTTCCTCTGTGCAGGCCCGTAGCCAGGATTTCGTTTCGGGGGGGGGGGGGCTGAATTTTTTTTCAGGGGGGGTTTCGGGGGGGGGGGCTGAGTTTAGGGGGGGGGGGGCTGAGTCTGAGTGAAAGAGGGGTTAGCCTAGCAAACCTTTTGTATCGTTACCCCAATACCCCCATGCATATGGGATATATTGAGTATGGTGATCAGATCATGATATGAATAAACATAACAGTTTAAATAATGCACCATTAAGGCCTTTTCGCGAACCACCATGAAAATTTCGGGGGGGGGCTGAAGCCCCCCGAGCCCCCCCCCCCCCTGGCTACATGCCTGCCTCTGTGTTTACTTTGTGAATGGTCAACCAATTCTGTTTGTGCAAAACTTTGCCCGTGTAATTTTAGTGAAGATGAATTTCTTCCAAGTCAGGTTTTTAAAACTCAGTGTGGATGCCAGAGAAGACTTGCAAACTCTCCTCAAACTACAACTTCATAGTAGACCCGATTAACGTCTGCTTGCTTGCTGCCTTACTGAGGTCAACGCTGATACTACTTGGTCAGCCTCCAGATTCTTAAACGGTGTTATGAATACCAGGGATCCAGTGCTTGATCATTAAACCTGCTCATGGTACCATATGTGTTGCATTTTCCTTTGACTTGCCCTGTGTTTGGCAAATACCATGGCTGGAATTCCAGTTGGTTGGCTTAATTTCATCCAGATTGCTTGTGTTTGCAAGACATAAATGTGCCACATTTTATATAAATGATGAAGGCACACAGAGATAAAATTAGGGGATTGGTAAAAGCTTTTTGAGCTTTTATGCAGCCACTCCAAATGGTTTCATCAAGCAATGTAGTGACCAGTACTGAATTGTTTGGGAGGAATGACAAGGAAGTAACAAGGGTACATTGAAAAAACAAGGGAATGTGTAAGAATGCAGCTGCTCTATTTGTGTAATCAATAATCTCACTGGAAGCAGGTTGGGTCCATATTAATGGGATCAATGAGATGGCAAATCTGCTCCAGATTTTACTTTTAAGGAACCAGCCAAAGTATTGAATCTACTTAGGAAATAGTCACCTTGGTTAGTTTCTTTAAAGGTCAGATAGATGGATTTGCCACTTATAGAATCATAAAATCATAGAGTTGGAAGAGACCTCGTGGGCCATCCAGTCCAACCCCCTGCCAAGAAGCAGGAAAATTGCATTCAAAGCACCGCTGACAGATGGCCATCCAGCCTCTGTTTAAAAGCCTCCAAAGAAGGAGCTTCCACCACACTCCGGGGCAGAAAGTTCCACTACTGAACAGCTCTCACAGTCAGGAAGTTCTTCCTAATGAAATCTCCTTTCTTGTAGTTTGAAGCCATTGGTTCAGTTGAAATGGAAATCATCAGCCCACTTGGTTGAAATGGAAATCATCAGCCCACTAAATAACATTTCTGGTTAAATATTGCCTCTGAAGTGTATTTTTTGGCATTATTATGCTTTATTTATTTATTTATTTATTTCGAACATTTTTACCCCACCCTTCTCAACCCCTGGGGGGACTCAGGGCAGCTTACAATTGACAACAATTCAATGCCGCTTCATAAAATACAAATATCAAATATAACAATTAAAAACATGAACATTAAAATAAAAATTAAACAGTATACTTACGATCCAATTAGCTATTGCCAGTTTGGTGGCTATTCATCTAGCCATATACTCCAGTAAGTAAGTAAGTAAGTAAGTAAGTAAGCCATATACTAATGATTACTCCGCTTCACTTATCCAATTCCACTGCCAAGCCATAGTCAAATATTATCCATTGTCCTTTAACCTGATTGCCCAAAGGCCTGGTCCCACAACCACGATTTTACCTTCTTTCTGAAGGTGAGGAGGGATGACGATGATCTAATTTCCCCAGGAAGTGAATTCCACAGGCGAGGGGCTATCACCGAGAAGGCCCTGTCCCTCGTCCCCACCAAACGTGTTTGAGACAAAGGCAGGGCCGAGAGCAGGGCCTCCCCAGAGGATCTTAAGCTCCGAGGTGAGACATAGAAGGAGATACGTTCGGACAGGTACGCTGGACCGGAGCCATATAGGGTTTTATAGGTCAAAACCAGCACTTTGAATTGTGCTCTGAATTGGATTGGCAGCCAGTGGAGCTGACACAACAGGGATGGTGGTATGCATTGTTATCTTGACAAGAATTTTATGGCATTTGGTGGGTTGCTGTGAGTTTTCCGGCCTGTATGGCTGAGCTGTATGTAGTTGTTAGAATGATCCAGCATTTCTGTCTTCTCAAATATTATGCTGTGTCCAGGTTGGTTCATCAGTTGCTTTGCTATGGCTGACTTCTCTGGTTGAATTAATCTGAGTGCCTTTCATGTTCCTTGATTCATGTTTGGCACTGCATTTGGTACAAGAAACACAACCTACAAACTATCTACAGACCCACTAAGAAAATTTCCCAAACACAGCACCATTGCCTAAGCACGAATCAAGGAACATGAAAGACACTGCAGACTAATCTAACCAGAGAAGTCAGTCATAGCATAGCACTTGAGGAGCCAACCTAGACCCAGCATATTATTTGAGAACACAGAAATGACTGACCACTCTAACAACTAGCATGTCAGACCACACAGAGAAGCCACTGAAATCCACAAGCATGTGGACAATTTCAGCAGAAAGGAGGAAACCATGAAAATGAAAAAAATCTGGCTATTGGTATAAAAAAAACTCTAGAATCAGGACAGTAAATAAAGAGCAACACTGAAAAAAAGGGACCAACACACATTTTGGTGCCTCAAATGTCAGCCATTTCTGGGTATATTTGACTTGCTGATTCCAAAAATGACACCTTTTTCCCCTGATCAGCTCTAGCTTATTTTTTTTTTTTTGGGGGGGGGGGGGGGAGAATGGCATTCATAGCCTTTTTGAAAAGAAAAGTGACCTGAGAAACTGCAAGTCGCTTCTGGTGTGAGAGAACTGGCCATCTGCAAGGACGTTGCCCAAGGGACCCCTGGATGATTTGATGTTTTTATCATCCTTGTGGGAGGCTTCTCTCATGTCCCTGCATGAGGAGCTGGAGCTGATAGAGGGAGCTCATCCACCTCTTCCCAGATTCGAACCTGTGACCTATCGGTCTTCAGTCCTGCCGGCACAGGGGTTTAACCCGGGGGCTCACAATACAGGTGAGCAAATATATATATTAACAAACAAATAGTGAAGGCCTGGAAGGTTGCTATTTCCAACAGTTTTTGAGATACAGAACATAAGCCACCTACCAGTCGCCATCTGCTCATCCATAGAAAACCAGTGCTATGAAACTAGAGCTGATGTGGTCCATCCAATGCAATTTTCTGAATCAGTGCCTCAAAGAAGCCCAGTTAATGCAAAAAAGTGTAAGAAGTTACTTTTAAACCTCGCAGTGAGTAATAATGAGGATTTACTTTTAAAGCACAACAAAAACAACAATAACAAAAACTACAACTGCAGGAAAGGGCCACTTTTAAAAGAAATGTAAGTTTCCAAGCTTGGACTCCATCTCCTGAGGCTACTTGTAAGTTTATTTATTGGCTGGTTGTGACCATTTGCAGTACATTTCCACGCTTTTTTCCTCTTGGGCAGCTGGGATCTGTCTTCATCTTGACTCTTTAAAACTCAGTTCGACCATGATTTAAGGACAACGGATGGGTCCTCCAGCTCTGCTGAGCTTTCTAATGGCCAACAGGCATCACTTAACTCCCTGGAAAGTGTTCTCCTCCCTGTAATTCTTTCTTAGCTGCTTGCTAAGATCTTTGGTCACACAAATGAAACTTTGATGGCTTCCTTCTCCCTGTCTGCTGCTCTTCCATGTGATGCTGTATGTAAGCCTTCTTTCTTCACTGGGAAATCCACGTTCTATGACGTCAACTCTGACCTCACCTTTTGTGGTCCATGCCATAAGTTCAAGGGTTCAGCAGAATGAAAGGTTCATTTGTACAGCTAATTTATTGGGTGTTCATAGGCAGGGTTGTGCTATGGAGCTGTGCCAATGTAGAAAAAGCCCTGTCACATGATATTGGTTACCAAAATCTGCCCTTTTAATCTAATATTTTATGAAGTTTTAATTCTACAGACAGTTTCATACAATTGTAATAATAATAATAACAACAACAACAACAACAACACTTTATTTATATACCGGTCTGTCTCCCCAAAGGGACTCAGGGAGGTTTACAACAAAAGTAACAGAGTGGCAAACATTCAATATCAAAATGAACAAAGAACAAATCAACTGGAGCCGTGGTGGCCTGGTGGAGGTCAATGACGATACCCCCCTGGGCCCTGCTTGGAAGAGGGCGATGACAAGGTCCACCTGAGCTCAGCCTGGAGGTGGGCAATGACGAGACCCTCCTGGACCCGGACCAGAGGAGGGTGATGACGAGGCCCTTCTGGGCTCAACCCAGAGGAGGGCGATAAGGAGTCCCTCCTGGGTCCAGCCCGGAGGAGGGTGATGACGAGTCCCTTCTGGGCCCAGCCCAGAGGAGGGTGATGACGAGGCCCTCCTGGGCCCATCCCAGAGGACAGCGATGACGAGACCCTCCTGGTGCTGAGGGACAACAGGCAGCCCCCTTCCTCCAAGGTGATCTGACGTGCAGCAGGGAGTTCCGCATTTCCTGGATGTCCAATTGGGCCAGCATCACTGGGAATGTGGCCACAGCAGCAGCTTCAACTAGAGACTCCTTTTCTGCTTTGCTTTCTTCCCCTTACCCTAACATTGTAACAAATCCCCCAATAAAATATCTTTTAATTGTAACTTTTTCCTCCCCGCAGTGATATATTGTGTCCTTTTACTGCCTCTAACATTATCTAGAATGAACTTTCCTTCTCCTGAGCCGCTGATCGCTGCTAACTCGCCCGGGATGCTTTCCCAGCATCCCGGGGAGGCCGAAACTCCGTTCCTCTGAACCGTGGATATGGAGACCCATTGGGCCCCTGTATCCGCAAGTCAACAGATCGTTTCCAAACTGGTGCCATTCTTTTCCTAGACTAATTCTAAGACTAACTGCTATCTCGCTTTTTTTTTTTTGTATTCTGGATTGCTATGCTCCAGGAATAACCTTTTTCACCCCCAAACTCCATGTGGGGATCAACTGATTGCTATCCATGGCTCCCTGCTGCAATGTTGTTCCTGCCGCCATCTTGTTGATGTCCAGAAACCTGTTGACCTGGGGAACCTGCTGCAGTCATCCCTTGGGACCCCCGGGAAGCAGACAGGCCATCGTGGACCTTTGACTAGATGTGATTTATAGTTTTCTACTTCCAAATGAATGGACCCTGATCCTCAGCACTTTGCAATGAACCCAGTGGGAACTGAATGAACTTTTAAGAACATTTCCCCTTTATTCATGAATTCTTTGGACTTTTATTGAATCTTTGCCCACTTTGGAAAACTTTCAAAAACTTTTTGGAAACTTTTCTCTTCCCAAGCCCCATGGACTCTTGGTGTACTTTCCAATGGACTCTGGTGTGTGGGAAGGGCTGATATGAATGTATCCCCTATGATCCCCTTGCAAGGCTCCCTTTTCCCCATATCCCTATATGAAATATGAAATGCCACCTCTTTGTGAACCCAGCATCTCAGGGTCCCAGGAAATCTTCTTTCACAATCCTGGGCCAGCTAATCCAGAGGACTCACCAAGGACATTTTGCATGACTGGTAAACAAATGGCCCCACTTCCTCAGACCTTGGAGAAGTCAAAGACTTGCCCATCTGAAGGAAGGATCCTAAGGACATTTAATCATCACTCACAAAAGGTGTTTTTGTCACCTCCATCTCCTTCCTTTGAGACAATCCCTTTGGCCGATACTGACACAAGATATCATCAGCAGATTTCATATCTCTTACTAAAGGACAACAAAGGGACAGACTTCCTGAACAGCTTCCAGAAACCAGAGACAATAGATAAGCGAGCTTGAGAGCTCAAATTAAGCTTTCACCTGCGTTTATCCAAACATCTGCCACTTAATCCATTCATCTCTTCTACTGGTTCATTGTTTCCCACCTGGACCACCTCCTTCCTTCCCATTGGGCGGGAGGCCAATCGGCACTGGCTCTCTGATTGGCTGAGGCACGGCAAAGCCGGCCGCGCCTCCCAGCCAGCTGATAACTCAACCAATCGGCATGAAGCCAGCAAAGGGGGCAGGAGTGGGAAATTCAAATTTGACAGCTCTGTATTTTCTATAAGAACTGTGTTATTTTGCTTTGTGCTTTATGTCTGCTTTGGCAAACGATTGCAGTTTGACATCCGCTCCAGCTGGATCACAATAAACAACTCGGTGGTATTTTCTTCAACTTTGGTGAGATTTATTTGGGAAAATTCAGGGAAAAATCTATTTTGGGTGCTTCTTTCTTGCCAGGGTAACGGATCCTCGATGGTGGGTCTGCCGGGTCTTTGCCTACAAGGTGAGACCCTCCAAAATGATAAGTACCTTCTGGGCCTGGCCTGGAGGAGGGTGATGACAAGGACCTCCGGGGCCCAGCCCGGAGGAGGGCGATAATGAGTCCCTTCTGGGCCTGGCCTGGAGTAAGGTGATGACGAGGACCTCCGGAGCCCAGCCCAGAGGAGGGTGATAATGAGTCCCTTCTGGGCCTGGCCTGGAAGAAGGTGATGACGAGGCCCTCCTGGACCCAACCTGGAGGAGGGTGATGAAGAGTCCCTTCTGGGCCCAGCAGAACAAACAACTCAGCATCTGTATGCTTGCCCACAATGCCCTGCCTCATGTACAGAGGAAGAACTGAGTTGTTGTAAGTTTTTCAGGCTGTATGGCCATGTTCCAGAAGCATTCTCTCCTGACATTTCCCCTGCATCTATGGCAGGCATCCACAGAGGTTGTGAGGCCTGTTGGAAATTACGAAAATGGGGTTTATATATCTGTGGAATGTCCAGGGTGGGAGAAAGAACTTTTGTCTTTTGGAGGCAAGTATGAATGTTGCAATTTGCCACCTTGATCAGCATTTGATGGCCTGACAGTTTTTGGTGTGGCTTGTTACTGCCAGGGGGAATCCTTTGTTGAGAGGTGATTAGCTCTCCCTGATTGTTTCTTGCCTGGAGTTCCCCTGTGTTTGAGTGTTGTTCTTTATTTACTGTTATAATTTTAGAGTTTTTAAAAAATACTGGTAGCCAGATTGTGTTCATTTTCACGGTTTCTTCCTTTTGTTGAAACTGTCCACATGCTTGTGGATTTCAGTGGCTTTTCTGTGTAGTCTGGTATGGTGGTTGTTAGAGTGGTCCAGCATTTCTGTGTTCTCAGATAATATGCTGTGTCTAGGTTGGTTCATCAGGTGCTCTGCTATGGCTGATTCTCTGGTTGAAGTAGTCTGTAGTGCCTTTCATGTTCCTTGATTCTTGTTTGGGCAATGCTGCTTTTGGTGGTCCCTATGTAGACTTGTCCACAACTGCATATAAAACGTGGTTCACTAGAGAGAATGTCAGTGCAGGCTCCCTATTAGTCCCCATGGAGCTGTGGAATCTGGGATTCATTCTTTTGGGGTCAGGTTTTTGATAAAATACACACACCGAGAATAACATTTGAAGGCAGGAAGGATGCTTTTTGTGTTTGGAAGAGAAGGGGAACAGAGGAATCCAACTCACTGTTTCCCCTTGCAAACAGCTGATTGGCTGTATTTTTGAAAAGTTGAAGTCCAGTGCATTGAATCTCGGTGGGCAAATGTAATGCACAGCCTTTTCTTTCATGTAGTGTCTCATCCAGTGGCATGTACTTATGGACCCCCAATGTAATGCTGTCCCTTACAATATCTGAATCCTGTAACTTTAACTGTTCATATCCTTATTTGATTAATTATTAGTAACAACTCTTTCTTTTGCTACTGTGTGAAAGAAATGGGCTGTTGAATGGTCTGTATCATGATAATTACACTTACTTCTCTCATTAAAGCTGAGTTAGCTGCTAAATGCGCCGTGACGTTATTTTAGTAGAGTGTGAGTATAAAAGATGAGAAAGCACAAGGTGATCTTGATTATTATCGCAGTGCGCTCTCTTTAATTAATCTTACATTTCCTTAAGGAAATGTACGGAAATGCAAAATGGCAAGCCTCCTTCTCCTGCACCCTCTTGAGGTCTCTGTCATTTATCTCATTCCCCCCAATGAGTTTCACTTGAAACAGATCACCTGCAACTGCATAACGTTACATGTTTCCCCCTGAAAGAAAGAAAGGAGGGAATTCGCATTTGTATGCGTCCCGAAACCGATGGTGAAATGTAGGGTTTTTAAAGTTTTATAACAATCACAGGAGCAGTTAAACAGACAAACAAGGTTATCCGCAGAGTTACATAAAAGTGGGTTTGGAAGAACGGGGGCGAATGGTGGGGGAAAATTCAAGAAACATGTTTGCAAAACCATTGAGCTACCCCATGAGGATTGCGGCGTATCCAGGCTTTTCGCTCTCTCTCTTTTCTACCCCAGCAGCTTCCTTGTAATCACATTAGCAACTTTGAAAAAAAAAAGGGGCTTTTAAAAGGATAGCTTTATTTTTAGACAGGTCCTGAAGAGTTTGTCAATGGGATTTCTTTTCTCTAACAGGTTGTTTCAGGGATTGCTTTTGTATTGAGGAAAAGTCGAGAGGCTGTTTGGAGGCTGAACCCAGACCTCCTGAGGCACTAACTTGTCCCCATGGGTTTCTCTAGATCAGTGTTTCTCAACCTGGGGGGTCGGGACCTCTGGGGGGTCACAATGGGGTGTCAGAGAGGTCACCAAAGACCATCAGAAAACACAGTATTTTCTGTTGGCCATGTGGGTTCTGTGTGGGAAGTTTGGCCCAATTCTATCAGTCGTGGGGTTCAGAATGCTCTTTGATTGTAGGTGAACTATAAATCTCAGCAACTACAACTCCCAAATGTCAAGGTCTATTTCCCCCAAACTCCACCAGTGTTCACATTTGGGAATATTGAGGATTCGTGCCAAGATTGGTCCAGATCCATCATTGTTTGAGGGCGGATCTAGACAGTGCCTTTATTGCAGAAACTTCTGCTATAAAAAGGGGGCTGTCCAGACAATGTTTTGGACATCCCGAATTAATTTGCCACAAACAAAATAAACTTCCCTGGCCTCCATTACAGTGTTGCCGGAACTCTCCCGGCGTGTAGAAATGATGCGCCAGGAGAGGAGCATGGGGGGGGGGGGGGGGAGATCAGTACCGGAAGAACATCTGGACACCCTGTGTACATGCCCTTAGGAGCATCCATGTTTCTCCTGAGATAATGGCCTGTCTGGAAAGGCCCTGAGTCCACAGTGCTCTCTGGATGTAGGTGAACTACAACTTCAAAACTCAAGGTCAATGTTGGTCATGCGAGTTCTGTGTGCCAAGTTTGGTTCAATTCCATCGTTGGTGGATTTCAGAATGCTCTTTGATTGTAGGTGAACTCTAAATCCCAGAAACTACAACTCTCAAATGGCAAAATCAACCCCCCAACCCCAACTGTATTCAAATTTGGGCCTATTGGGTATTTGTGTCAAATTTGGTCCAGTGAATGAAAATACATCTAGTATATCAGATATTGACATTATGATTCATAACAGTAGCAGAATGACAGTTACGAAGTAGCAACAAAAATAATTTTATGGTTGGGGGTCGCCACAACATGAGGAACTGTATTAAGGGGTTGTGGCATTAGGAAGGTTGAGAAACACTGCTCAAGGTTCCATGCCCCTTTTCCATGGAGCAAGATGGTTTTCCAACTTTTGCATTTTTGGATTAAAGGTTGAAAGGCCTCTGCTAAGGGAGTAAGAGCTTTAAGGTAAAATACTACTACTACTACTACTACTACTAATAATAATAATAATAATAATCCCCCCATTGGGTGCTGCCTTGTTGTTGGCGGGGGGCTTAACGGCTTCTATGATGTTGAGAGCTGTGCTGGCGGTAGTGCAAACTACCAGTAGGTTCAACCAAGCCAGAGTGATCTCAACTGAGAAACAGAACTAAGTGCACCCAACCTATTTAAACATGGTGAAACAAATCCCAAAGAGGTCTATACTGGCTTGGTCATCACCCAGGATAATAAGGACCACGGCGAGTGCTTCTCCTGGGCATGCGTTGACAAATAGGCTACAGGAACCAGGAGCCGACTGCCAAGACACCCACTGGGCCTGTAGGGAAACTGGAAGGAAAACAACTTCAAAAGTTGTTTCAATATCACAGAATTGAACTGTCATGAACTGCTATGATAGATCGGAACCCCGATAACGTGGTTACAGAAGATTAAAAAGTCAAACTACTCTGGGACTTTCGAATTCAGACTGACAGAATTTTGGAGCACAATACTCCTGATCTCATGACTGTCAGGGGAAAAAAGTATGGATCGTCGATGTTGTAATCCTAGGCAACAGCAGGATTGACAAAAAGCAACTGGAAAAGCTTACACAATATGAGGACTTAAAGATCGAACTGCAAAGACTCTGGCACAAGCCAGTAAAGGTGGTCCCAGTGGTGATTGGCACACTGGGTATAGTGCCTAAAGACCTTGGCCTTCACTTAAAAACAATTGGCGCTGACAAAATTACCACCTGTCAGCTGCAAAAAGCCACCTTTATTGGATCTGCACACATTATTCGCTGATACATGATACAGCCCTAGGGAAGTGTCCAACGTGTGATCAAATACAAAAGCCATCTTGTTTGCTGTGTACTAATCTTGTTATGTACCAAATAATAATAACAATACACTTTATATTCTGTCCTTCTCCTCTAGGGGACTCTGAGCGGATTACAGCATTTACATACACAGGCAAACATTCAGTGCCTTTACAATCATATACAAATGAGACACACAAACACAAACAAAGACAGAGGCTTCTCCTTTCATTTCTGGCTTCTGGAGGCAGTGCTTCATCTCTGGCTCTGGGAAGGTGCTCTCCTCCAATTTTCAAGCCGAGGAACCTGCGTTGTCATCGCCTGATTGTGTGGCTGACAAGGTTGCTTTGAGCATCTCTTTGCCTTCTCCCACCAAAGTGGTGCCTATTTATCTACTCACATTACATGTTCTTGAACTGCTAGGTTGACAGGAACTGTCAGCTGTGACCAGCAGTGCTGCAGAATTTGAAGAGGCACGAATACAGGGTGAAAGGGAGAAATGTGCTAAGAGGAAGTCGTGTCAAGCCAACCCTGACCGGGACCACCTTCCACCTGGAAATTGATGTTCTCACTGCAGGAGAACATGCGGATCAAGAATATGGCTCCACAGCCACCTACGAACCCACTGCCAAGACACCAAGATTTGGAGGTCCATCATCCTCGGGCTAGGAGGGATCGCCTGTAAGCTATTTAATTTCTGGTATCTGTACTATTTGATAGTCTGCTCCTTTCCTTGAATGATATGAGTTATTGTTGTTCTTTAAAATTAAAACCTGAGCAGTCAAGAGTGAGGATGTTATTCGCTTCACCTGTGTTGCATCTCGGACAAGTATTGGGAGACCTATGAATTATATATATATATATATTCCTTTTTTGGCACTGAGCTCTTTTGCCTCTGTGGGAATGTTCCTCAAACCACAGTAGAAGCACTGGCCACTAGGGGGCAGTGTTGTTTTGTCAACAATGTGTGGTTTTATTTCTTTGAGAACTGATGAACTTCACTGAAAGCAAATGATGGATTATGCGCAGAAAGAGGGAGAATTGCTTCCTTACCTTACGGAGAACCTTTTAAAGAAAAGTCAACTAATTTAATAAAATAATTTTAACAATAGATGCATGAGAAAAGAATAAGAATCAATCTCTACCCAAGCCCCCTGGCAATTGACAAAGATATATGTATTTTTCCCCTCTGTTATATGCAGATTAGGGAAGAAATAGGTTCACTGAATGGCATGTACTCCAGGATGATTTCCATACAGTGTTTTCTAGCAATATACCTGAAATATTTTTAAAGTACCCATAAACATGTAATTTATAAGAGAGGAAGGGGAGAGGAGGGCCCCAAACCTTGCCTTTCCCAGTAGGCTCAGGCAAAAGCGAACCACTCTAGTTATTAATTAATTAATTATTTAAAGCATTTATATTCCGCCCTTCTCACTCCGAAGAGGACCCATGGTGGAGAACAACATATATATGACAGGCATTCAATACCAGAAACATAAACTATAAACATACATAAGGACTAAAATCAGTTGTCCCATGTTAAATCAACTGTTTAAAACCATGTCAAATCACCCGTATTGACTCCAGTCAACAGGGTTTCCTAATGTTGCCTTATTGGACTGTCTCAAAGGTTTGGTTCCACAGCCAAGTTTTTACCATTTTTCTGAAAGACAGGAGGGAGGGGGCTGATCTAATCTCACCAGGGCAAGAGCTCCATAGTTGAGGGGCAATCACTGAGAAGGCCTCTCGTCTCCACCAATCGCACCTGTGACAGTGGCAGGACCAAGAGCAGGGTCTCCTGGAAGATCTCCACAGTGGTTCATAGAGATGCATTTGGACAGGTAGATTGGGGGTGTGTGTGTGTGTATAGGGCTTTATAGGCCAAAGCCAGCACTTTGAATTGTGCTCGGTAGCAAACTGGCAACAATTGGAGCTGACACAACATGGGAGTTGTGTGTTCCCTGTATGCAGTCTCAGTTATTAACCTGGCTGCCTCTCGTTGGACTATTTGAAGCTTCTGAACAGTATTCAAAGGCAACCCCATGTAGAGCGCGTTGCAGTAGTCTATCCTAGATGTAATGAGAACATGGATCACTGTGACAGTTAATCCTACCTTGTCTGTTCTTCCTTGTTAATAACGTTGGACATCTTGATCCCACTCTTGATGTTTCCAACTGTGAAGTATTGCTGGATGTGAGACAGTCTAAGAATGAGTCTTCTGCATGTGTCTAGGTCTCTACCACCCATTTTATAGAATCTTAGAATCCTTGAGTTGGAAGAGACCACAGGGCCATCTAGACCAACTCCCTTCTGCCAGGCAGGAAAAGCACCCCCGAGAGATGCTATCCAGCCTATTTTTTAAAGCCTCCAGAGGAGGAAAGAACATCCACTGGACTCCAAGGCAGAGAGTTCCACTGTTGAAAAGCTCCCGAGGGCAGGATCAGAATTCAAAATGACCTTAACAGATTAGACAGCTGGTTGGCCAAAACTAACAAAATGAATTTCAACAAGGACAAATGTAATATTTAGGCAGAAAAAAATAAAACGCAAAGTTACATGGGTGATGCCTGGCTTGACAACAGAGTTACATGTGAAAAAGATCTTGGTGTCTAAGTGGACAACAAGTTGAACATGCGCCAACAGTGTGATGCAGCAGTTAAAAAGTCAATGGGATTTTGGACTGCATCAAAAGGGGTATAGTTTCTAGATCAGTGGTTCCCAGCCGGTGGTCCATAGACCACCAGTAGTCCACAAGAACTAAAATATGTTCTGCGGCCTCACCGTTACTACACTATTGCAATGAGAGCGACTGGTCTCGCAAAACCCTCTTATAGTGCCGAGGCTTATTAAATAAAGTTTTCTGTGGACGAGCAGATGGCGACTACTGGGTGGCATATATTCTGTATCAGAAACTAGAGCTGAGGTGGTCTATCCAATGCAGTTTTCTGAATCAGCTCCCCAAATAACCAAACGGAATCTAAAGTTGATCTAAACTTGATTCGTAACTCTTTTGGTACTAATGTTGGAGAGTGATCCCTGGTCAAAGTGATCCCTGGTCAGAGTGGTCCCTGGTCAAAAAAAGGATTGGGAACCACTGGTCTAGATTTAGGGATGTCATGGTGTCTCTCTATTTGGCTTCGGTTAGACCTCTTTACCTGGAATACTGTTCTCCAATTCTGGGCACCACAGATCTTGACAAGCTGGAAGGTCTCCAGAGGAAGGTGGCTAAATTATTCAAAGGTCTGGAGACCTTGAATCCTTCTGTGGAGCATCTTAAAGAGCTGGGTATGTTTTGCTGTAGAAGAGAAGGCTGTAGTAGTAGTACCCACTGTAGAGAACTTCAGCCAAACATGATGTTAATTTCCCTGAACAGCCATATTTCACTTCCTGTTCTTTTCTTCTCTACAGTTTCCCTCCAAACATTTCTCAAAAGGAAGAGCGGGTAACTGTGGTGTGTCTGAAGGCCAGCTTTCTACCCTGGGACCCTTCCAAGGATTGGATAGACCAGGCACAGGCAAACTTGGGCCCAAGTTTGCCTGTGCCCAAGATACTCTGTGCCCAAGTCTCCCCTTCCAGGAGGGACAATTCAATCTTTTTTTTAAAAGGAACATGAGACTGGTGTTGTGTCTTGCCTGAAAAGTTTTCTTCCTTCAAAATAGCCTTTTCAAGCAGTCCCCTTGTAAAATCAGTTCAGACAATGAATCAGTGGCCGAGAGAAAGACCCGAATATAGGTTTTATGGGGCTCCCAGCCAATTGAGGAAATGGAATTGAAAGCCTACCGGAGCCAAATGATTTCTGTCACCGCAAAACAAATGGCCCCTAATGAAGCAAGATGTTCTTACTGTAGGGATGCAGAACCTCATTCAAGCCAGGGCCCAAATTCCATTTCTGACTAGAGAAATTTTCGGGACGGTGGTGGAACACTCCATTGATGGATTAGGGCCAAGCATTTGTTGTTGGTATTTCCCTTTAGGTCAACTCCAACTTATCCTATCCTAGGGTTTTCTTTGCTAGATTTATTCAGAGGAGGTTTGCCTTCCTCTGAGAGTGAAAGTGAGTGAGACATGAAGATGGCTACCTCCATTACTTAGGCGATCCCTCGTTGCCCAAGGATGATGTTCCTCTAAGTCTGGTGTCTTGTCTGCTGCGGTGAAAAATCCCAAAGCCTGCACTGTTTTTTCCCACAGATTGGAAATGTTGCCTCCTTGAACATCAATTTCCAGCATGGTTGGTTAGTGAATGGCACAATGTGATCTGAAGTTGCTAGTGTAATTGATGTTCCTGAGCTCATATTGTTCTTGGAATATGGGGAACTAAATGTCCTTGAAGATCATGACGTATATACAGGACTAGTCCTACCAATCCGGATACTATGGAAGAGCAGACAATGGTTAGTACTAGTAGCGGATATTATTAATTTACTTTAGTTAAAAATCAATTACCAGTTTCAAGGAGAGGTCCTTCTGACATTTTCTACGTCAGACGCGAAAATAGCTTGCCTCCGGCAGCAAAATGCCTTGGGTTGATCTTGTTTATGTGGTTGATAAATCTGTCTTGGTTTCTACAACTTTAAGTCTTTGGAAAGCACAAATACATTCTGTCTCATTTCCACACCACTTTTTTTTAAAGCAGTAGAAGCTTTAGGAAAATTAATACAGTTTTGGAAATCTGCTAAACTTCTTGTTGCGGATGGAGTTGTACTTTCCTGAGAAGCAGGTGCTTGGCTTAGGAGTATTTCATTTTTATCATTGGAGACAAAAATGAATGCTTGAAGTCATGCTTGAGGGTTGTCTTTGCCAGAGAAGATTTAGCCATAGAAGTCCATGGTAACTTCCAAATTGATTACTTACTTTACTTAGGCAATTCCTCAGTGTCTGAGTATGATGGCCTTCCAAGTGTAGTATCTTGGTGGTGGATACATAGGCGAATGTGGGGCCCTATTCTTGAGCTGCATGTTCTCCTGCAGTGAGGACATCAGTTTCCAGGTGGAAGGTGGTCCTGGTCAGGGTTGGCTTGACATGCCTTCCTCTTAGCACATTTCTCCCTTTTGCCCTCCATTTGTGCTTCTTCGAATTCCACAGCACTTCTGGTCACAGCTGATGTCCAGATAGAGTGCTCAAGGACCAGGACTTTCTCAGTTCTCGGTGTCTATGCCACAGTTTTTCAGGTTGACTTTAAGCCCATCATTAAATCTCTTTTCCTGTCCACCAATATTACATTTACCTTTCTTGAGTTGGGAGTTGAGCTGCTTTGGGAGACAGTGATCAGGCTTTCGGGCAACATGGCCAGTCCAGCGAAGTTGATGGCGGAGGAGCATAGCTTCAGTGCTGGTGGTCTTTTTTCCCCCAGCACGCTGACATTTGTCTGCTTATCTTCCTAAGAGATTTGCAGGATTTTTCAGAGGCAGCACTGATGGAATCGTTCCAGGAGTTGAGTATAACGTCTGTAGACAGTCCATGTTTTGCAGGCGTATAACAGGGTTGGGAGGGCAATAGCTTTATAAACAAGCACCTTGGTCTCCATATGGATGTCCTGGTCCTCAAACACTCTCTGATTTATTTGGAAAAATGCTGCACTCGCAGAGCTCAGGCGGTGTTGTATTTCAGTATCAGTGTTGTCTTTTGTGGAGAGGTGGCTGCCAAGGTAGCAGAAATGGTCAATGTTTTCTATTTTTTCACCATTACCTGTATTTCTGGCATTGCACAGGGATTGGCTGGTGACTGCTAGAAGAGCACTTTGGTTTTCTCAATGTTCAGCGAGAGGCCAAGCTTCTCATATTTTTCTGCAAAAGTGTTTAGAGCAGCTTGTAGGTCTTCTACTGAATGTGCACAGACTATGTTATCATCAGCATACTGGAGTTCTATAACAAATGCTGTTGTGGCCTTGGTTTCGGCTTTCCATCTGCTGAGGTCAAATAGCTTGCCATCTGTCTGATAAATGATTTCCACTCTTGTGGGAAGCTTCCCATCAACAAGGTGAAGTATCATAACGATGAAGATGGAAAATAAAGTTGGGGCAATAACACATCTCTGTTTGACAACTGATTCCACCTTAAATGGGTCACTTTGGGAGCCATTGCTGTCCAAGACTATTGCCATCATGTCATCGTGGGGGAGCCGCAGGATGTTCACAAATTTGTCAAGCTGAGAAGATGTCCTCCTTGCCAGCATATTAGATCTTAAAGCTGTTTTTGGGCAGTAACTAAGCCCATGGAAAAGAATGTTGTCTTCTGTTCGCAAGCTTCTCACAGGAGGTGCTCGGAGACATTTGTTGAAGCCTCAAGGATTTCTGAAGAACCACTTAATAGCTGCTGTCCTGGGAACACTGCCTTCATTTCAGTCTGAATGCAAAGATATCTGCTTTGATCCCAAGAAAGCCGGTACACGCTAATTACCTTTCTAATGATAATTAGCAATATTTAGGAAGTGTTAATGTGCAATAACACAATAAGGTTAATGTGTACAATGACATGTATGGCATAGTGCTTCTCTTTCAAGTATCAGCCTGGTTGTTAAATGTATATTTCTATATCAATGGAGGGGTGCTATCAGTAACTGTCCATCAATGCCTGCCCCCTCCACATGTGAAAGCAGGAGTTGATTGAGATAGGAAAACAGAGTGCAGGACATTCTCCCCTCTTACAAATATGCAGTTTTATCTTACTGGAGCCCCTATCCCAGTGTTTCTCAACCTGCGGGTAAGGATTCCTGGAGGGGTCGCAAAGGGGGTTTCAGAGGGGTCACGAAAGACCATCAGAAAACACATATTTCTGATGGTCTTAGGAACCCTTTTGGCAGGGAAGGCTTAAGATTTCTCCACCTGTCCCTCTCTTCCTTTTTGGTGTTGGTGAACTACAACTCCCAGAAATCGAAAACAGCCCCCCCCCCAACCCCACCAGTATTCAATGTTGGCCATGTAGGTTGTGTGCCAAGTTTGGTGCAGATCCATTGTGAGCTGGGTTCAGAGTGCTCTTTGATTGTAGGTTAACTATAAATCCCAGCAACTACAACTCCCAAATGTCAAGGTCTATTTTCCTCAAATTCCACCAGTGTTCACATTTGGGCGTATTGAGTATTCGTGCCAAGTTTGTGTTAGAGTATCATTTCTTAAGTAACAAGTAGAGCAAAGATCAGGGCAGCAGGCAGTGGGAGCCGGGCACCTGGCAAGCATTGAGTAGTTACAGCCAGGGTGGAGTAACTGCTGGGATAATAAACATGTAAGAAAGAGTTACTCCTTGTAGAGAGTTTGGTGAAGTGTTGGAGGAGTTTGGTGGTGTTGGAAGGAGTTTGGAGGTGTTGGAAGGTTGAAGGTTTTAGGTATTTGTGAAAGTATTGGAGTTCTGAGAGGCTTGTGGCTTAAAGAGAAGAATTGGACTCTGTACGTATATAGGTTTTTGTATAAACTCTGCTACAAGACAAACGTGTGAATTTGCTCCTTGGTCGAAGGGAGAAAGCTTCCTCATCTCTGTGTGTTGACACATTAATCTTCATTGTTACAGTTTGGTCCAGATCCATCATTTTTTTAGTCCACAGTGCTCTCTGGAGATAGGTAAACTACAACTCCAAAACTCAAAGTCAATGCCCACCAAACCCTTCCAGTATTTTCTGTTCATCATGGGAATTCTGTGTGCCAAGTTTGGTTCATTTCCATCATTGGTGGAGTTCAGAATGCTCTTTGATTGGAAGTTAAGTATAAATTCCAACAACTACAACTCCCAAATGATGAAATCAATCCCCTCGACCCCACTGGTATTCAAATTTGGGCATATTGGGTATTTGTGCCAAATTTGGTCCAGTGAATGAAAATACATCCTACATATCAGATATTTACATTACGATTTATAACAGTAGCAAAATTACAATTATGAAGTAGTAGCAAAAATAATGTTATGGTTGGGGGTCACCACAACACAAGGAACTGTATTAAGGGGTCGTGGCATTAGGGAGGCTGAGAACCACTGTCTTATCCTGTATCTGTTCACTCTTACTCATCTTTGATCCAGAAAAGTTTGCATCCACAAAGGGACACAGTTTGGCTCCTGTTGCTTGCCACCCTACTTGGATCTGCACACATTATTCGCCGATACATCACAGTCCTAGACACTTGGGAAGGGTCCGACATGTGGGCCAATAGAACTGCCAGCATAGTGATCTTGTTTGCCATGTACTAATCTTGTTGTGTTTTAAATAATAATAATAATACTAATGTTCATTAGGAGGTTTTGACAGAGGCTGGGAAAATGAGGCATTCATTACAGCTTCCACCAAAATATATGCGTATCTATTGAAGGAGTTCTAGATTTGCTATCGGGATCTAAATGTATTCCCTGATATTCCCTGGTTGAGATAATATATATGTTATTCTACTGCAAGCAGAGAGGGTTCTTATTATAATAATTACTATTAGTAGTATTACTATTTTTATCCCACTTTCTTGTCTCCTAAAGGAGACTGAAAGCAGCTTTTTGTTGTTTTATTATCTTGTTTTTTTATTTTATTAATATTGTTTTGAACATTAAAACATATGACAAACCCCCCTCCCAAGAGTTAATGGTATTACATAGGAAAAAAAGATAAAGACGTGAACAACAACACTTATTTATATTCCACCCTATCTCCCTGGAGGGACTGAGGGTGGATCCCAAACATAAAAGGCAAACATTAAATGCCCGAACACAACAATAACAGAACTTAGCAAGGTTCTGTTTGAGGACTATAGCTACCAGAATCCTCTAGACAGCAGGGTGACTGGAGTTGCTGCCTATGGGATCCTGGAAGGTATAGTAAAAAAAAAATAAAAGGCTCATTATGGATTGTGCCTCGAACTCGGTCAGCAATAGTTCTAAATGGTTTGAAATGGTAAATGCCCCAAAGATGTCCAAACCACCGTGGCAAAATAAAAGACTGCTGAACCTATTAAGAATGCATGAAGGAAAAAGAGAAAAAAGATGAAAAAACTCATTCATTGGCTCCCTGAGAGAGGTTTTTGAAAGCAAGTGATTCATCTGACAAAAAACGATGCAGAGAAGCCATCATACTTCCAAGAATAGCAGTAGCAAAGACAGGAAATAATAACAATATGGTTGCCTCCCGGTAATTTCTTGTTAAGAGCTGCACCATTTCGTAGGCACATACTACATCTCTTGTCTTCCTTTACCATCCCAAGTTCTAACCCTATGGGGCTGCCCCTAAATTTCTCCCCTGCCTTGGGATATGGCTGAAGGGGTGGGCAACAAGTGAGCCTGGGGCGACATGGGGTCACAATGACTTTTAGCACAGTGAGTTAAACCACCAGCTACAGAAAATCTTGACAACTGGAAGGTTGGCAGTTCAAGCTGCAGGTTGGGGTGAGCTCCCACCATCAGCCCTAGCTTCTGCTTACCCAGCAGTTCAAAAACAAGCTATGTGAGTAGATAAATAGGTACCACTTTGGCAGGAAGGTAAAAGGCATCCCGGGAGACATACCGGCAATTTGATCAGGAAGGCGTTCATGGACAACAGGCTCCTTGGTGTGGCAAAATGGAACAAAACAGCACCTCCCCATGGCTGAGTCGAGCACAGCCTCCAGATGCCGAGATGAAAAGAGGGAAGCCTTGCCTCTGTGTACTGTCTGTCTTTGTTAATTATATAACAGCATTGAATGTTTGCCATATATGTATTCTGTAATCCGCTCTGAGTCCTCTTGGGGAGATAGAGCGGAATATAAATAAAGTATATTATTATTATTATTATTATTATTATTATTATTATTATTAGAAACACAACAAGATGAGTCCACAGCAGACAAGATCACTCTGCTGGCTGTTGTATTGGATCACACGTCGAACCCTTCCCAAGTGTCTTGGACTGTGTGATGGATCGGCGAATAATGTGTGCAGATCCCAGTGAGGTGGTCTTCTGCAGCTGGCAGATGGTAATTTTGTCAGCACCAATTATGTTTAAGTGCAGGCCAAGGTCTTTAGGTGCTGCACTCAGTGTGCCGATCACCACTGGGACCACCTTGACTGGCTTGTGCCAGAGACTTTGCATCTCGATCCTTAAATCCTCATATCCTGTCAGCTTTTCCAGTTGTTTCTCTTCAATCCTGATGTTGCCTGGGATTGCAACATCGACGATCCATACTTTGTTTTTTAACATGACCGTGAGGTTAGGAGTATTGTGCTCCAAAATTATGTCAGTCTGAATTCGGAAGTCCAAGAGTAGATTGACATAATAATAATAATAATAATAATAATAATAATAATATTTTACCCTGCCAACCTGAGTCTTGAGACTGCACTTTTTCTGGCAATAAAAGATATAAAACGTCTCTCCTGGAAGTTATTGGTGATTTACATTTTCAAGGG
The DNA here is from genome assembly GCF_037176765.1 of Anolis sagrei. Lineage (NCBI taxonomy): Eukaryota > Metazoa > Chordata > Lepidosauria > Squamata > Anolidae > Anolis > Anolis sagrei. The sequence goes on along the minus strand of NC_090034.1, from coordinate 40,436,964 downwards.
GTCAACCCTTGTTTAATACCAAAAAAAGCAATTGGACAAAAAAAAGCAGAAGTGGGCTTTAGGCTCCTACTTGTTTTGTTTTTCTTTATAATGTGTGTTTGGCACTCTGCATTGTTGTCCCAAGGTCACCAAACTGGCTCCCATAGTTTCTCACCTCTCCTGTGGACCTATTCACAAACCCATCTCTTTATTTCCTATCTCGTCACTCAAGAGGAGTATCATTTTGGCAGGAGAGTAAATGGCACTCCATGCAGTAATGCTGGCCACATGACCTAGGAGGTGGTTACGGACAACACTGGCTCTTCTGCTTAGAAGTTGAGACGAGCACCACCCCACAGAGCCAGAAGGGGAAGCCTTTACCTTTATCTGTGTTTCACTGTTCCTAGGCATTGAATGTTTGCCTTTGTGTTCTGTATGCAGGATTCCGCCCTGAGTCCCCTTGGGGAGACAGGATGAAATACAAATAATAATAATAATAATAATAATAATAATAATAATAATGTTATTATTGTTATGTATCTCCCTTTTCAGGACTGACTCAAGGTATTTAGCTACCAGAAGCAAAGAGCAAGATGCTTGTCTCTTCCTTTCCCAGCACAAAATCAAAGTAGATGGCTGTTATTTGTTTTTTTCCTTCAGGCAGGAGGACATGGCACCATGGCAGGTAAATGTATATCTTCCAGATGTTTTGGATTACAGTGCCCCACATCCATGATGGCTGGAGTCATCTGGGAATTGCAATCCCAGCCATCTGGATTGCTGATCTTGGTAGGAAGCTAGTAACCCTTGCCTTGAACACCTTGCTCCATTTCCTGAAGGAGCTGCCTCAGTCTGCAGAATGGGAAGCTTGGCTCTGCTCTGCTCCTTTTCACCTGATGTCTTTCTAATGCAGTTGGGCTGGCTGGTCATTTCTCCCACTCTCTTTTCCTCCCATTAAAAAGTATCATGTAGAAGAGGAGGTCGGGGTTCTTTCCACGTTTTGTCCAATTTTTTTAGGCTGGGTAAAAGGAGATTGGGACTGGCTCATCACCAGGCAAGTCTTTGCCATTCCAGTCTGTTTTTGTTACATTACTGTATGTAGCTGTCTACCTTTGCTTCCTTAGAAGGTGTGAGGAACAGAGGGAGGGCAGGCGTGGAAGAAGGCAGGGTCCTTTGAATCCTTGAAAAATCCCACAAAGGAGGCAAAAGAACACTTCAAGAGGGCTCCCATCTTTCATTGGGACTGATTTTCGCAGGAGGCATGCCCAGGCCCTGCATTTCATTCAAAGCTTGTATCTCAAAGTTCGTTTCTTAGCTGCCTTGAGTTGCTTTGGCATTGACTGTTTGCCACTTTTTCTGTTGTACACCACCCCGAGTCCCCTCGGGGAGATAAGGTGGGATAAAAATAAAGTTGCTGTTATTGTTGTTGCTATTATTATTATTATTATTATTATTATTATTATTATTAGGAGAAAGGCGGGATAGAAATCATAATCACCATAATGCTTATGTATATCCCACTTTTTCTCTCCACAAAGGAGCCTCAAAGCAGCTTCCATTCAAAGTATTTCAATACAATTTTAAAATCCAAAAAATCCACAAGCATTAAAATAGAATTAAACATTGATGGTGTTACTAAAATAATTAACAGTGAAAATCCATAAAACTGATTAAACATGTATTCAAAGCTAAAACAACATCAACAACAAAAATAATAACAATAATTTTGTATTGGGTGTGCTATATTTGTCCCTTATGAGGAGAAAGGCAGAACAGAAATAATAATAATAATAATAATAATAATGCTTTGCATTGGCTGTGTTTATTTATTTATTTATTTATTATTTACTATATTTGTATTCTGCTCTTCTCAGCCCCCTTGCGACTCAGAGTGGTTAACAATAGCAAAATTGAATGCTCAAAAACATCATATATTTGTCCCTTATGGGGAGAAAGGCAGAACCGAAATAATAATAATAATAATAATAATTATTATTATTATTATTATTATTATTATTATTTTGTATTGGCCATGTTATATTTAACCTTTATTGGGAAGGAAGTCAGAATAGAAATAATAATAATAATAATAATAATAATAATAATAATAATAATATTGTATTGGCCATGTTATATTTGACCCTTACAGGAAGAAAGTCAGAATAGAAATAATAATAATAATAATAATAATAATAATAATAATTTGTATTGGCCATGTTATATTTGTCTCTTATGGGAATAAAGTCAGAATAGAAACAATAATAACAGCAACAACTTTATATTGGGAGTGTTATATTTGTATACCAATAATAATAATAATAATAATAATAATAATAATTTTGGTGTTATATTTCACCCTTATGGAGAGAAAGACAGGACAGAAATAATAATAATAATAATAATAATAATAATAATAATTTTGTGTTTGGTGTTATATTTCTTCCTTATGGAGAGAAAGACAGGGCAGAAATCATAATAATAATAATAATAATAATAATTATTATTATTATTATTTTGTAATGGCCATGTTATGGGAAGAAAGTCAGAAGACAAAGAATAATAATAATAGTTTTGTTTTGGCTATGTTATATTTGTCCTTTAGGGGAGAAAGTCAGAATAGAAATAATAATAATAATAATAATAATATTAATAATAATAATTTTGTATTGGCCATGTTATATTTGTCTCTTATGGGAATAAAGTCAGAATAGAAACAACAACTTTGTATTGGGAGTGTTATATTTGTATACCAATTATTATTATTATTATTATTATTATTATTTTGTGTTTGGTGTTATATTTCTCCCTTATGGGGAGAAAAACAGGAGAGAAATCATAATGATGATGACGATGATTATAATTTTCTACTGGGCGTGTTCTATTTTCCCCTTGTGGAGAGAGAAGTGGGATAGAAATCAGAATAATGACAACAAGAACAATCCCGAGCTCTTCTGCTGGGTGGTGAGGCGTCCCGGCTTCGGAGGTGGGCACTGCCGGATGCTCTCTCTGGCTTGCAACTCCTGGCTGCCTGGCAAGTCCAGGGCGAGCCTTCTGCTTCCAGAGCGGAGCCCCGGACTTGGAAGTCCTCATCCAAGCAGCCGGGGGTCCTTCCTTTGTAGCCTCGCGCGACGAAAGCGGGGAAAAGTGCGGATGTCCCGGGCCAGGTGCGCTAGGTGGGGCTCTAAGGCTGGCTCGAGACCAACAAAGAAAGAAAGAAATTGAACGAAGACGTCGTCGCCGTCGAACGCTTTCATGGCTGGAATCCCTGGGTTGCTCTGAGTTTTCCCCGGCTGTCTGGCCATGTTCCAGAAGCATTCTCTCCTGACGTTTCGCCCACATCTATGGCAGGCACCCCCTCAGAGGTTGTGAGGTCTGTTGGAAACGAGGCAAGTGGGGTTTTTATATCTGTAGAATGATGTCCAGGGTGGGAGAAAGAACTCTTGTCTGCTCGAGGCAAGCGGGAATGTTGCCATTGGCCAGCTTGATTAGCGTTGAAGAGCCTTGCAGCTTCAAAGCCTGTCTGCTTCCTGCTTGGAGGGGGGAATCCTTTGTTGGGAGGTTAGCTACCAGGCTTTGAAGCTGCAAGGCTATTCAATACCAATCAAGCTGGCCAACAGCAACATTCACACTTGCCTCCGACAGACAACAGAGTTCTTTCTCCCACCCTGGATATTATTCCACATTATATATAATGCCCACTTGCAACCCAGTGATTCCGGCCATGAAAGATTTCAGCAACTCATCATCATCATCATCATCATCATCATCCAGTTCTTGTGGGTTTTTTCGGGCTATATGGCCATGTTCTAGAGGCATTTCTCCTGACGTTTCGCCTGCATCTATGGCAGGCTTCCTCAGAGGTCTGCTGGAGCTGGGAAAAAAGGGGTTTATATATCTGTGGACTGACCAGGGTGAGACAAAAGGCTTTTGTAAGTTGGGCTAGGTGTGAATCTTTTCAACTGACCACCTTGATTAGCATACAATGGGCTGACTGTGCCTGGAGCAAACTCTTAATGAAAGGTGCTTAGATGTCCCTGCCTGTTTTTCTCTCTGCTGTTTTAATTTTAGAATTTTTTAATACTGGTACTAAAAAAGTATTAAAAAATTCTAAAATTCTAAAATTAAAACAGCAGAGAGAAAAACAGGCAGGGACATCTAAGCACCTTTCATTAAGAGTTTGCTCCAGGCACAGTCAGCCCATTGTATGCTAATCAAGGTGGTCAGTTGAAAAGATTCACACCTAGCCCAACTTACAAAAGCCTTTTGTCTCACCCTGGTCAGTCCACAGATATATAAACCCCTTTTTTCCCAGCTCCAGCAGACCTCTGAGGAAGCCTGCCATAGATGCAGGCGAAACGTCAGGAGAAATGCCTCTAGAACATGGCCATATAGCCCGAAAAAACCCACAAGAACTGAGTGATTCCGGCCATGAAAGCCTTCGACAATACATCATCATCATCATTATAGATTGGAAGGAAGCAGCCAGGCTTTGAAGCTGCAAGGCTATTCAATGCCAATCAAGCTGGCCAATAGCAACATTCACACTTGCCTCCAACAGACAACAGATTTTTTTTCTCCCATCCTGGACATTATTTCACATTATATATAAAGCCCACTTGAAACCCAGTGATTCCGGCCATGAAAGATTTCAGAAACTCATTATTATTATTATTATTATTATTATTATTATTATTATAAATTGGAAGGAAGCAGACAGGCTTTGAAGCTGCAAGGCTATTCAATGGCCAATAGCAACATTCACACTTGCCTCCAACAGACAACAGATTTTTTTTTTCTCCCATCCTGGACATTATTTCACATTATTTATAAAACCCACTTGTCTAGTTTGCAACAGACCTCACAACCTCTGAGGATGCCTGCCATAGATGTGGATGAAACGTCAGGAGAGAATGCTTCTGGAACATGGCCAGACAGCCCAGAAACCTCACCGCAACCCAATACAGTGATTCCAGTCATGAAAGCTTCGACAACACATTATTATTATTATTATTATTATTATTATTATTATTGATTAGAAGGAAGCAGCCAGGCTTTGAAACTTCAAGGCTAATAAATGCTAATCAAGCTGCACAGTTGCCTCAAGCAGACAACAGTTCTTTCTCCCACCCTGGACATTATACCACAGGTATCTAAATCCCACTTGCCTAGTTTCCAACAGACCGCACAATCTCTGAGGATGCCTGCCATAGATGTAGGCAAAACGTCAGGAGAGAATGCTTCTGTAACGTGGCCAGACAGCACAGAAAACTCAGAGCAACCCAGTGATTCCGGCCATGAAAGCCTTTGACAACACATTATTATTATTATTATTATTACTATTATTATTATTTTACTGACACAAAAACACAGTATGTCATAGCAAATGAGATCTATATGCTGGATTTCGTATCACAAAATCACAAGTCAAACGCTTCCTAAGCGTCTAGGAATGTGTGATGTATTTTCGAATGATGTGTGCAGATCCAAGTATTATTATTATTATTATTATTATGGATTGGAATTAAGCAGCCAGGCTTTGAAGCTGCAAGGCTATTCGATGCTAATCAAGCTGCACAGTTGCCTCAAGTAGACAAAAATTCTTTCTCCCACACTGGACATCATTCCATATATATATCTTAGCCATCCCCTGCCATGTGTTGCTGTGGCCCAGTCTGGTGATCTAGAAAATAAAATAATGAGAACATGTTGGTTTCTAATATATGTAATTTCTTTATGTTTGTGGGTTAAAAGTATTTCTTGCTGTTTCTTTGTCAGTGTTAATATGGAGATTGTCTGGTTTGCCTACTCTGGAACATGCAACATATCATTGTCCTTCTTTAGGGGTCCCTTTCAAATCTATGATACTACCTCTGTGTGTCTGTGAATCATATCTATCTATATCTATGGCTGGATGGCTCTTTGTCAGGAGGGCTTTGATGATGTTTTCTTGCCCTGGTAAAGGGAGTTGGACTGGATAGCCTTAAGTATTTTCTGGTGGTCATGGGATTCTGTGTGGGAAGTTTGCCCCAGTTCTGTCGTTGGGGTTCAGAATGCTCTTTGATTGTAGATGAACTATAAATCCCAGTAACGACAACTCCCAATTGTCAAGGTCTATTTCCCCTAAACTCCATCTGTGTTCATATTTGGGCATATGGAATATTCGTGCCAAGTTTGGTCCAGATCCATCATTGTTGGGAGTCCACAGTGCTCTTTGGGTGTAGGTGAACTACAAGTCCCAAACTCAAGATCAATGCCCACCAAACCCTTCCAGTATTTTCTGTTGGTCATGGGAGTCCAGGTTTGGTTCAAGCCCATCATTGGTGCTCAGAATGCTCTTTGATTGTAGGTGAACTATAAATCCCAGCAACTACACCTCCCAAATGACAAAATCAATTTTTTAGAGTGATGGTCACTCTTTGGGTTAGTAGGTGTCTTGTGGCCAAATTTGGCGGCAATTCGTTCAGTGGTTTTTGAGTTCTGTTAATCCCACAAACGAACATTACATTTATTTTTAATTTATTTTTTATTTATATATAGAACCCACATGGGGGTTCTGTGTGGGAGGTTTGGTCCAATTCTATCGTTGGTGGGGTTCAGAATGCTCTGTGAACTATAAATCCCAGCAACCTCAAGTCCCAAATGACAAAATCAATCCGCCCCCAACCCCATCAGTATTCAAATTTGGGTGTATCGGATATTTGTGCCAAATTTGGTCCAGTGAATGATGTAGGTGAACTACAACTCCAAAACCAAAGGACACTGCCCACCAAACCCTTCCAGTATTTTCTGTTGGTCATGGGAGAACTGTGTGCCAAGTTTGGTTCCATTCCATCGTTGGTGGGGTTTAGAATGTTCTTTGATTGTAGGTGAACTATAAATCCCAGCAACTACAACTTCCAAAAGACAAAATCATTTTTTTAAAGTGAAGGACATACATTGGGTTGTTAGGTATCTTGTGTACAAATTTGGTGTCAATTTGCCCAGTGCTTTCTGAGTTCTGTTAATCCCACAAACGAACATTACATTTTTATTTATATAGAAGAAGATAGATAGATAGAGATAGATAACTCCACTTGCTTAATGTATTGTCGAAGGCTTTCATGGCCGGAAT